>NW_017197623.1:0-7994 GCF_001704415.2 Capra hircus
TGGAGTTCGTTCTGGAACCTGAGGTTTCCTCTCCATTGCTGACATGGATCTTGGGTACTTTGGAGTCTCCCCAGGGGAGTCAGTCCTCGTCTCGAGTGGAGGCATGCACGTGCGCTTTCCTCCCGAGCTGTAGCAGCAGTGTCACGGTCCCTTCAGGTGGATCAAGGGATCTGAGGCTTTCCCTCGAGGATTTCCCATGAAGGCTTTCTCACGAGGCTTTCCCACAGGGCTGTCCCACGTGCCACTGTGGTGTGCGTCGATCCTCGGCTGAAAGTGGAGGCAGTGTAGGCAAAACAGGTTTCCCTGGCGGACTGAGACATCTGGGGGACTCTGGGAATGGTGGCACGACCCTGGAGTTCCCTCTCGCCTTTCCTGTGGAGAGCGCCTCCTCTTGAGATGCGACGGGAATGCCGGGAATTCTTTCCCGACACCGCAGGGAAGGATCCCTCCTCTTGTGCTATGAGGCGGAAACTGGGCTCCTCTGTATGTGGGCGGGACTCTCGCGCTTTCTCTCGAGTGAGACGGGTATGTCGGGGAACTTCTTGAGTTGCAGCAAGGGTGTGAAGGACCCTTTGTAAGTTCCAGAGGTTAGATGTGATTAGCCTCGAGACGCTTAGCGGAAATGGACGCTAATCTCACCTTGAGGGGAGAACCTCCTGGATTTTCTCAAGGTGTGGCAGGTGCTCTCGACTTACAAGGAGGACCTCAGGGACCCGTTTTGGTGGCCTCAGGAAAGGTCAGTCCCCATGCGAGTTGCTTGGGAGCCTCTCAGGATACCTCTCCCGTCGATTCCGGGACCTAAGAACTTGTGTGGAGTCGGTGCCGGAACCTGAGGATTCCTCTCCAGTGCTGACATGGATCTTGGCGTACTTCTGAAGTCTCCCCAGTTGAGTCAGTCCTCGTCTCGAGTGGGGGCATGCACGTGCGCTTTCCTTCCGAGCTGTAGCAGCAGTGTCACGCTTCCCTTCGCGTGGATCAAGGATGGCTTTCCCTGGCTTTCCAGGCTTTCCACGAGGCTTTCCCACAGGGCTGTCCACGTGCCACCGTGGTGTGAGTCGATCCTCGGCTTGAAAGTCGAGGCAGTGCAGGGAAAACAGGTTTCCCTGGAATGGACTGAGACATCTGGGGGACTCTGGAATGGTGGCACGACCCTGGAGTTCCTCTCGCCTTTCCTGTGGAGAGCGCTCCTCTTGAGATGCGACGGGAACGCCGGGAATTCTTTCCCGACCACGCAGGGAAAGGATCCCTCCTCTCGAGCTAGGAGGCGGAAACGGGGCTCCTCTGGATGTGGGCGGGACTCTCGTGCTTCCTCTCGAGTGGAGACGGTATGTCGGGGAACTTCTTGAGTTGCAGCAAGGGTGTGAAGGACCCTTTGGAAGTTCCAGAGGTTAGGTGTGATTAGCCTCGACCTCAGCGGAAATGGGCCTCATCTCGCCTGGAGGGGAGAACCTCCTGGATTTTCTCGAGTTGCGGCAGGTGCTCTCGACTTACGACGGGACCTCAGGGACCCGCTCTGGTGGCCTCAGGAAAGGCCAGTCCCCATGCGAGTTGCTCGGGGCCTCTCGGGATTCCTCTCCCGTCGATGCCGGGGCCTAAGACCTTGTGTGGAGTCGGTGCCGGAACCTGAGGATTCCTCTCCAGTGCTGACATGGATCTTGGGGTACTCTGGAGTCTCCCCAGGGGAGTCAGTCCTCGTCTCGAGTGGGGCATGCACGTGCGCTTTCCTCCCGAGCTGTAGCAGCAGTGTCACGCTTCCCTTCGCGTGGATCAAGGGATCTGTGGCTTTCCTCGAGGCTTTCCACAGGGCTGTCCCACGTGCCACCGTGGTGTGAGTCGATCCTCGGCTTGAAAGTCGAGGCAGTGCAGGGAAAACAGGTTTCCCTGGAATGGACTGAGACATCTGGGGGACTCTGGGAATGGTGGCACGACCCTGGAGTTCCTCTCGCCTTTCCTGTGGAGAGCGCCTCCTCTTGAGATGCGACGGGAACGCCGGGAATTCTTTCCCGACCACGCAGGGAAAGGATCCCTCCTCTCGAGCTAGGAGGCGGAAATCGGGGCTCCTCTGGATGTGGGCGGGACTCTCGTGCTTCCTCTCGAGTGGAGACGGGTATTTCGGGGAACTTCTTGAGTTGCAGCAAGGGTGTAAGGACCCTTTGGAAGTTCCAGAGGTTAGGTGTGATTAGCCTCGAGACGTCTCATTGGAAATGGGCTCATCTCGCCTGGAGGGGAGAACCTCCTGGATTTTCTGGAGTTGCGGCAGGTGCTCTCGACTTACGACGGGGACTCAGGGACCCGCTCTGGTGGCCTCAGGAAAGGCCAGTCCCCATGCGAGTTGCTCGGGGCCTCTCGGGATTCCTCTCCCGTCGATGCAGGGGCCTAGACCTTGTGTGGAGTCGGTGCCGGACCTGAGGATTCCTCTCCAGTGCTGACATGGATCTTGGGGTACTTCTGGAGTCTCCCAGGGGAGTCAGTCCTCGTCTCGAGTGGGGGCATGCACGTGCGCTTTCCTCCCGAGCTGTAGCAGCAGTGTCACGCTTCCCTTCGCGTGGATCAAGGGATCTGTGGCTTTCCCTCGAGGCTTTAGGCTTTCCACGAGGCTTTCCCACAGGGCTGTCCCACGTGCCACCGTGGTGTGAGTCGATCCTCGGCTTGAAAGTCGAGGCAGTGCAGGGAAAACAGGTTTCCCTGGAATGGACTGAGACATCTGGGGGACTCTGGGAATGGTGGCACGACCCTGGAGTTCCTCTCGCCTTTCCTGTGGAGAGCGCCTCCTCTTGAGATGCGACGGGAACGCCGGGAATTCTTTCCCGACCACGCAGGGAAAGGATCCCTCCTCTCGAGCTAGGAGGCAGAAACGGGGCTCCTCTGGATGTGGGCGGGACTCTCGTGCTTCCCTCGAGTGGAGACGGGTATGTCGGGGAACTTCTTGAGTTGCAGCAAGGGTGTGAAGGACCCTTTGGAAGTTCCAGAGGTTAGGTGTGATTAGCCTCGAGGCGCCTCAGCGGAAATGGGCCTCATCTCGCCTGGAGGGGAGAACCTCCTGGATTTTCTCGAGTTGCGCCAGGTGCTCTCGACTTACGACGGGGACCTCAGGGACCCGCTTTGGTGGCCTCAGGAAAGGCCAGTCCCCATGCGAGTTGCTCGGGAGCCTTTCGTGATGTCTCTCCCTCTCCAGTGCTGTCTTGGATCTTGACTGGCCTTTCCTGAGGCCACCAGAGCGGGTCCCTGCGGTCCCCGTCGTAAGTCGAGAGCACCTGCCGCAACTGGAGAAAATCAGGATGTTCTCCCCTCCAGGCAAAATGAAGCCTATTTCCGCTGACACATCTCAAGGCTAAGCACACTTAAACTCTGGAACTTCCAAAGGGTCCTTCACACCCTTGCTGCAAATCAAGAAGTTCCCCGACATACCCGTCTCCACTCAAGAGGAAGCACGATAGTTCCGCCCACATCCAGAGGAGCCCCGTTTCCGCCTCATAGCTCGAGAGGAGGGATCCTTTCCCTGCAAGGTCGGGAAAGAATTCCCGGCGTTCCCGTCGCATCTCAAGAGGAGGCGCTCTCCACAGGAAAGGCGAGAGGAACTCCAGGGACATGCCACCATTCTCCGAGTCCCCCAGATGTCTCAGTCCATTCCAGGGAAACCTGTTTCCCCGCACTGACTCGACTTTCAAGCCGAGGATCGACTCACACCACTGTGGCACGTGGGACAGCCCTGTGGCAAAGCCTCGTGGGAAAGCCTCGTGGGAAAGCCTCGAGGGAAAGCCACAGATCCCTTGATCCACGCGAAGGGAAGCGCGACACTGCTGCTACAGCTCGGGAGGAAAGCGCACGTGCATGCCCCCACTCGAGACGAGGACTGACTCCCCTGGGGAGACTCCAGCAGTACACCAAGATCCATGTCAGCACTGGAGAGGAATCCTCAGGTTACAGCACCGACTCTACGTAAGGTCTGAGGCCCCGGCATCGACGGGAGAGGAATCCGGAGAGGGCCCCGAGCAACTCGCATGGGGACTGGAATTTCCTGAGGCCACCAGAGCGGGTCCCTGAGGTCCCCATCGTAAGTCGAGAGCACCTGCCGCAACTCGAGAAATATCCAGGAGTTTCTCCCCTCCAGGCGAGATGAGGCCCATTTCCATTGAGGCATCTCGGGGCTAATCACACCTAACCTCTAGAACTGCCAAAGGGTCCTTCACACCCTTGCTGCAACTCAAGAAGTTCCCCGACATACCCGTCTCCACTCGAGAGGAAGCACGAGAGTCCCGCCCACATCCAGAGGAGCCCCGTTTCCGCCTCTAGCTCGAGAGAGGGATCCTTTCCCTGCGTGGTCGGGAAAGAATTTCCGGCATTCCCGTCGCATCTCAAGAGAGGCGCTCTCCACAGGAAAGGCGAGAGGAACTCCAGGGTCGTGCCACCATTCCCAGATTCCCCAGATGTCTCAGTCCATTCCAGGGAAACCTGTTTTCCCTGCACTGCCTCGACTTTCAAGCCGAGGATCGACTCACACCACGGTGGCACGTGGGACAGCCCTGTGGGAAAGCCTCGTGGAAAAGCCTCGAGGGAAAGCCTTCAGGGAAAGCCACTGATCCATGATCCAACGCCAAGAAGCGTGACACTGCTGCTACAGCTCGGGAGGAAAGCGCACGTGCATGCCCCCACTCGAGACGAGGACTGACTCCCCTGGGGAGACTCCAGAAGTACCCCAAGATCCATGTCAGCACTGGAGAGGAATCCTCAGGTTCCGGCACCGACTCCACACAAGGTCTTAGGCCCCGGCATCGACGGGAGAGGAATCCCGAGAGGCCCCCGAGCAACTTGCATGGGGACTGGCCTTTCCTGAGGCCACCAGAGCGGGTCCCTGAGGTCCCTGTCGTAAGTCGAGAGCACCTGCCGCAACTCGAGAAAATCCAGGAGGTTCTCCCCTCCAGGCGAGATGAGGCCCATTTCCACTGAGGCGTCTCGAGGCTAATCACACCTAACCTCTGGAACTTCCAAAGGTCCTTCACAACCTTGCTGCAACTCAAGAAGTTCCCCGACATACCCGTCTCCACTCGAGAGGAAGCACGAGAGTCCCGCCCACATCCAGAGGAGCCCCGTTTCCGCCTCCTAGCTCGAGAGGAGGGATCCTTTCCCTGCGTGGTGGGGAAAGAATTTCCGGCGTTCCCGTTGCATCTCAAGAGGGGGTGCTCTCCACAGGAAAGGCGAGAGGAACTCCAGGGTCGTGCCACCATTCCCAGAGTCCCCCAGATGTCTCAGTCAATTCCAGGAAATCCTGTTTTCCCTGCACTGCCTCGACTTTCAAGCCGAGGATCAACTCACACCACGGTGGTACGTGGGACAGCCCTGTGGGAAAGCCTCGTGGGAAAGCCTCGAGGGAAAGCCACAGATCCCTTGATTCACGCGAAGGGAAGCGTGACACTGCTGCTACAGCTCGGGAGGAAAGCGCACGTGCATGCCCCCACTCGAGACGAGGACTGACTCCCCTCGGGAGACTCCAGTAGTACCCCAAGATCCATGTCAGCACTGGAGAGGAATCCTCAGGTTCCGGCACCGACTCCGTACAAGGTCTCAGACCCCGGCATCAACGGGAGAGGAATCCCGAGAGGCCATCGAACAACTCGCATGGGACTGGCCTTTCCTCAGGACACCGGAGAGGGTCCCTGAGGTCCCCGTCGTAATTCTAGAGCACCTGCCACACTCGAGAAAATCCAGGAGGTTCTCCCTCCAGGCGAGATGAGGCCCATTTCCGCTGAGGCGTCTCGAGGCTAATCACACCTAACCTCTGGAACTTCCAAAGGTCCTTCACACCTTGCTGCAACTCAAGAAGTTCCCCGACACACCCGTCTCCACTCCAGAGGAAGCACGAGGGTCCGGCCACATCCAGAGGAGCTCCGTTTCCGCCTCCAAGCTAAAGATGAGGGATCCTTCCCTGCTTCCTCGGGATAGAATTCCCGACGTTTCCGACGCTTCTCAAGAGGAGGCCCACTGCACAGGAAAGGCGAGAAGAACTCATGGGTCGTGCCACCATTCCAAGAGTCCCCCAGATGTCTCAGTCCATTCCAGAGGATCCTGTTTTCCCTGCACTGCTTCGACTTTCACGCCGAGGATCGACTCACACCACGGTGGCACGTGGGAGGGCCCTGTGGGAAAGCCTCGTGGGAAAGCCTCGAGGGAAAGCCACAGATCCCTTGATCCACGCGAAGGGAAGCGTGACACTGCTGCTACAGCACGGGAGGAAAGCGCACGTGCATGCCCCCACTCGAGACGAGGACTGACTCCCCTTGGGAGACTCCAGAAGTACCCCAACATGCATGTCAGCCTTGGAGAGGAATCCTCAGGTTCCGGCCCCGACTCCACACAAGGTCTTAGGCCCTGGCATCGACGGGAGTGGAATAGCGACAGGCCCTCTAGCAACTCGCATGGGGACTGGCCTTTCCTGAGGTCACCAGAGCGGGTCCCTGAGGTCCCCGTCGTAAGTCGAGAGCACCTGCCGCAACTCGGTAAAATCCAGGCGGTTCTCCCCTCCAGGCGAGATGAGGCCCGTTTCCCCTGAGGTGTCTCGAGGCTAATCACACGTGACCTCTGGAACTTCCAAAGAGTCTTTCACAGTCATGCTGCAACTCAAGAAGTTCCCCGACATACCCGTCTCCACTCAAGAGGAAGCACGAGTGTCCCGGCCACATCCAGAGGAGCTCCGTTTCCGGCTCGTAGCTCGAGATGAGCGATCCTTTCCCTGATTGGTCGGGAAAGAATTCCCGGCATTCCCATCGCATCTCAAGAGGAGGCGCTCTCCAAAGGAAAGGGGAGAGGAACTGCAGGGTCGTGCCACCATTCCGAGACTCACCCAGATGTCTCAGTCCATTCCACAGGAACCTGTTTTCCCTGCACTGCCTTGGCCTTCATGCCGAGGATCGACTCACACCACCGTCACACGTGGGACAGCCCTGTGGGAAAGCCTAGTGGGAAAGACTCGAGGGAAAGCCACAGATCCCTTGGTCCAGGCATGGGGAAGCGTGACACTGCTGCTACAGCATGGGAGGAAAGGGCACGCTCATGCCCCCACTCGAGACGAGGCCTGACTCCCTTGTGGAGACTCGAGAAGTACCACAAAATCCATGTCAGCACTGGAGAGGAATCCTCAGCTTCCGGCCCCGACTCCACACAAGGTCTTAGGCCCCGGCATCGACGGGAGAGGAATCACGAGAGGCCCCCTAGCAACACGCATGATGACTGGCGTTTCCTGCGGCCGCCAGAGCGGGTCCCTGAAGTCCCCGTCGTAACTCGAGAGCACCTGCTGAAACTCGGGAATATCCAGGAGCCTCTCCATTCCAGGCGACATGAGGCCCATTTCCGCTGAGGCATCTCGAGACTAACCACACCTAACCTCTGGAACTTCCAAAGGGTCCTTCACACCCTTGCTGCAACTCAAGAAGTTCCCCGACATACCCGTTCCTCTTCACATTCAGCCATAATGGTGGTGTCATCTGCATATCTAAGTTTATTGATATTTCTACCGGCAATCTTGATTCCAGCTCATGTATCTTCCATCCCAGCATTTTTCATGATGTACTCTGCATAGAAGTTAAATAAACAGGGTGACAATATACAGCCTTTGCATACTCCTTTTCCTTTTTGGAACCAGTCTGTTGTTCCATGTCCTACTCTAACTGTTGCTTCCTGACCTTCATCCAGATTTCTCAAGAGGCAGGTTAGGTGGTCTGGTATTCCCATCTCTTTCAGAATTGTGGCTAAAACAACAGTATAAGGACCTTTCCGATGTCAGGCCAAGGAATTGTGTTTCCAGTCATTGAGCCACACCTGATCACTGAGCACAAATTCATGAATCTGTTCCTCAAGGGGGAATGATATTCTTTTTTATACAAACTTAGTTACCTGATTTATTACCTTACCTAATCTGTTCACGGGTCTCCCATAGAAAATTTCATAAGGACAACAACTATGGGAACGTGCAGTTACCCGTAATATGAGGTAAGTCTACC
>NW_017197624.1:0-7992 GCF_001704415.2 Capra hircus
TCCCTCAGTGTAGGTGGGGATTGCACTGCTGTTTCCCCACTGTCATCTTCATGAAGCAAACCCTTCTCTCCTTTTTTAGGTCTGACTGAGTGACTTCACTTTGACTTTTCACTTTCATGCATTGGAGAAGGAAATGGCAACCCACTCCAGTGTTCTTGCCTGGAGAATCCCAGGGATGGGGAGCCGGTGAGCTGCCATCTAAGGAGTTGCACAGAGTCGGACACGACTGAAGCAACTTAGCAGCAGCAGCAGCAGCAGCATTCGGCATACACTTTAATCCTTGGTGGTCATTCCTGGTTGAGATGACTAATGTTAGATTTTTCTTGACAGAACGTGGTTATAATTTCCCCTGTGAGCAGTGTTCACAATGATAACATTTTGTGTTGATTTAGAAATTTTCAATTGATTCATAGTTCCATCATATTTATTTCCTCATTGGATCTTCGAAAACAACCGTGTTGGGTAATCAAGGATACCTAGTACTTTTTCATTTTGTTGAAGAAAAAGCTATAACATTAAAGTCATGTGGAAAGAATTGAAGCTGTGGTTCCCTTGCTCTTAGCCAGGGATTCCACCTACTGTCCTCGCTGGGGGTCCACAAACTGAGACCCAAGAGCCAAGACCAGCTTGTAGCTTATTTTTCCTTTTATGGTCCCATGAGAGAGTGATTTTTAAATTTTTAAATGATTACATTTTAAATGGTTTTGTAAGTACTTAACCTAATAGCCTACATTTTATCTCTTGGTCTTAAAATATTTACTCTCTGGCTCTTCAAGAAAATGTTTGCTCAGCCTATACCATCCTCTCCAGCCTTCTTTCTATCCTACCCAAACCAGCCCTCACCAATTAGATTATTGACTCTGTAAAGCAAATACCAACTCTTTTTTTCTTTATGTATTTGGCACACCAGGTATGAATTTCTATGCATGTAAAATTTGGCTAATACTATTTGACCATTTAATTCACTCAGACAGACCAAGTATGCCAATTATGCCGGAATCTGCCTTGATTTGGGGTTAAAGTTAGAAATGGGGTTGCAGTGGAGATAGAAAAGGTCTAGCTGCTGTAACTTTAGTGTCTGATTTCTAGCATAAAATTTGCTTCAGTCAAACCTAGGCACCCCAGTGACAGTTTTCTCTCGCATCGTGACATCCTAATGTAAGGGCAAATTTGTATCATGTTTAATTCCCTACCCTTCTCCATGACGAGTAATTCAGTGAGTGCCTTTAGTTCTCAAGTACCTTTTGCAGCTTTTTTTTGCATCTCTTTTGCATCTATGACTTTTTCAAAATAAAGACAATGGAAGGGACACTGTTGGCTAGAGAAACGTGGGTTCCATGTTAAGAGCATCTTGAAGATAAGGCTGTTTCAGTGACCACATTCGCCATTCTGAAGATGAAACTCTCAGGCCTAAGTCATCATTTTAGTTAGAGCATAACCAGAACCACCATTAAAACTGAATGTGGCCTTCTTGTTGGGCTAAGACAGGAGGGAAGAGCAGTTACTCCAGGCTCAGCAGTGTATGAGGGGGTGGGTCCATAAACACATTAAGTGAATTGGATGTAAAATGCAATGTGAAATGCTTTGGTGAGAAATGGATCTGCCTCTGCCTATCCTCAGATGGATTTTAGAAATTGTTTCCATATGGAAGCCAGCACTGGCATGGTAGCAGGCATGAGTCAAACACTTCCTGCCTTGCTTAGCAAAACACGAGAGGATGCAGAGACTTGTAACCGTGGGAAAGTTTAACAAGGCCACTTGCAAAACTAAAGCCCATCTGACTATCTCCCTGGTGTTCCCAGTGAATGAGGTTTGAAATCTGGACCTAGGTAAATGTTTTGGGGCAATAGTGACTTCTCTTTTTCCTTTTAAAAATAGTATTGATCTGGTGTGTTACTTTTCTGAATTATAAGATGTAACCCAGAATGGAAAACTTGGAAGATATGAAAAAAAAAAAATCTGAAAAGTCTACAATCCTACTCAGAGGCACCCACAGGTGCTATTTCAGTGCATTTAGTTTCAGTTTTTATTTTCTGTGTATAGGCATAATTTTAGACAATGTTGAAATTTTACTTTATTTGATTTCTGTTCTGCTATTTATTTTAATTAATGATGCAATGTGATTTTTCCCCCTGAGCATTTTTAACGAGTACATCAATGTGTTATAGTTCATACCATAATTATATAATAATTTCTGTATTCATTCTTCTGGTATTAGCCATGTAACTTGCTTTAGTTTATTAATTTGTTATAGTAATTAATGTTGCAATGAATTTTTAGGAAGAATTTCTGGAGATGGGTTTCTAGTTCAAGGGGTATAACCCTTTTCTAGCTTTTAGAAAGCTTGTATCAGCTTACATTCTTTTCAGCTCTCTCTGAGAGCACATTTGTATCAACTTTCAAATGGTGAGAATTCATTTCTTTTCAGTCTTTGCCAGCTTAATTGCTTAAAGAACATCTTGATTTTTTTTATTCTGTTTTTCTTATGGGCTTATTAGCCAGTTGTATTACCTTTGAGGCTTATCCATTAGTTCATCCTTTTGCCCATTTGGGTGGGGGAATGGTGTTCATTTCTCTCTCTCTCTCTTTTTTTAATTGAGTTGCATGATACCTTAAAGCCCTCAGATCATAATATTTTAAAATTATTTTGCCAAGGAGAGTAAAGGGAATCAAGTGGAAGCATTCAGAATTAGAAATTCATAGAGGTTGTGGTTTTATATGAAAAATTAAAATAAATATAAATAATTCTTCTAAAAGATTTTTTTGGGTGTAGAGTATATTGAAGGTTAGGTCAGTCCCCACTGTAGGGAAAAGGGCTTGGTTCTCCTCACATCTCATTTAAAATTAGAAGCTTCTGGTTTTGTCACATTTAAATATATAACCAAAATGTAGACTGAGCATTGTAAAAGGTAGATTTCTCTCTGTGACCAGACTTTTTGAGGCCTCCCAAATTGAAACAATTAAAGCACTGTTTTAGAATAAAATAGTTTACATAATCAAAACCACCACCCAGATTTTTAAAAGTTAGCATTTTGCCACAGTTGCTCCACACGATTTTTTCCTGGTTTTCTTTTCTTTATTACAGAATAAGAAGTCACAGGCCGCTAATCCCATTCCCCTCTCTCTGATTATTTTGTTCCTGGCCAGTTTATGCTTTTACTACCCATCCGTGTTTGTTCCAGTAGTCTTAATTCTGTGTTACAGCATGCTATTTTAAGCATCTGTTTCATTAACTTGCCTCCCATTCACTTAACATTATTTTTAAGAGAGCATCACTTTTTGAAATATTAAGCATATGTTTCAGAGAAGACGATGACACCCCACTCCAGTACTCTTGCCTGGAAAATCCCATGGACAGAGGAGCCTGGTGGGCTGCAGTCCATGGGGTCGCACAGAGTCAGACACGACTGAAGCGACTTAGCAAGGCAAGCAAGCAAGCATATGTTTTCAAATGCTCTATATATCAAGGAATATTTGACAGGGTATATGTGGTGAAAGTGACAGAATTAAAGAAAGAGTGGGCAAAATGCTGGCAGAACCAGAGATCAAAGCAAGGAGCTGTTTAAAATGTCTGTTCAGTTGGGTCACTTTGCGAGTCATACAAAATCATAAACCTATTCTCTGCCCTCGATGAATTTTATTCTAATTGAGTAAAAGAAAGTAGAAATAAACACATGATAAATTGAAACAGAGATTCTTTCCCTTCTGAGCTACAGGGAAATCCCCAAACAGAGAGCCAAACAATTGTTAAATAACCCTTGTGTGCAGGAAAACTTTGTTAATGTCACTAGTGAGCATATGCTTAAGGGTCAAGAAATGAATTGACTTTTCTAATACTTAAAACCAGGAAGGAAATACATATTTTTAGTAAAACACTAAACATTTTGTGGAGAAAAGTCTATTACTCATTGTGTTGAGGTTTTCTTCAAATAGCTATTGACCACCAGCTCTGGGCAGGGCACTTTTTGTATGTGTTAAATATAGCTTGCTGTTTCTGGAGTTAGGTTGAGTTCAGTGGTTCAGAGCATTGGTGCTTCACGATGACCAGATTCTCGTTTTGTGCCTTCTCCTCTTGTGGGGGTAAAACGGGGCTGGGAGGCCAAGTGTGTGTTGACAAGGACAAGCGAAGAGTACCGATATCAAGGATCCTCAGTGCTATTAGAAAAGAGGCTGTGGTGTAGGCACTAAGCCAGAAAACATGGCAGCCATGGGAATATGAAATGGGGACATTGGATCAGGGAAGAAAAAGTCAGCAGCCTTCTGGGTCACATTCCAGGTTCCATCTCTTCTGAGGCCTCACAAGATTTCTTCGCAGAGATGATGTTGCCTCTTCAGAAGTAGCCCACTTCAGATCTTTCTGGCTTTTAGTCTAATGTATACAATTACGTATATATTATATATGTATGTATACGTGTAAATGTGTATGGCTAATACAGTCTTATCAGCTTTGGAGGGTGTTCCACTTGACATGCATTGGCAAGGTATCCTATACTAGTACAAAGAAGGTCTCAGAGTTCCCTTTCATAGTATTGGGATCGTTCCATGCACAAACAAGGTGCTCAGTATATATTTATGGAGGTGCTCCAGCCCTGCCAAAATTGCCCCAATAACATTGGGGATGGGATGGGTGGGAAAAAACTAGGAGGGAAGAGCTAAAATTTGCATTAAAATCTAAGCATAAAACTTCCCGAGCAGGAGAAGCCAACAGACTTCAACTGACTCAAAAACTCACAAGATAAAAATTCTGCTCTCTGAAGAGAGGCTTCATTATTTAGTGTTCGCCCAAAAAAGCCTCATCATACTAGGTGTGTGTGTTGGGGGGGAGTATATTTACCTGTGGATTGGAGATTCCTTCTTTTTGATGACATTTTAATCTTGGATTCATTATTCAGTAAACCATTCATTATACGTAAACCATTTATATAATAGTTCTCAGTTGGCTGCCATCCTTTTTGATGACCTGTCCTAATGGAGAAAGCAGCCATGGAGAAAATCCAAAGCAGCTGACAATCCAGATGCTGTTAGATTTGCTTGTGAAATGCAATGCTTGGTTTCCCACTGCAGATAGGTTCAGACTCATGGGCTTGAGACCTATGCAGTTACATGGGCCCATTCCTCAGAAGGGCCCTGGTCCTGGTTTAATGCTCTGCTGTCACTGCCTTGAGATTTTAATTGCTTTTGAACAAAGGGCTCCATGTTTTCATTTTCTACTGGACCCTGACAATTATGTAGCTTGTCTTGGCTTCAAATTAGCTTTTCTTAGACTGTAACATGATTCTGCATCCCAGAAGAAGTCCATATGAACAAAAGGAAGAGACTTCTCACAGCCAGAATGTGGCCAACATTCAACCTCTGACTTTGCTCTGTGTGATACCCACATGGCTGATGGAGATACAGCTGACATGTGCTGAGAGTCTTCCAAATGCCCAAAACAAGAAGGTAAGATATTATTGGTACATATGACATCAGACTTTAAGGGTCACAGAGAACAAATGTGTCCTCCTCTGTAAGAACTAAGAAGGTATGGAGAAACCCACTCTTTAAGGCAGTATTTTAAGAACTGTATCACCAAGAAAGGTGTTCTAGTGTCCCGTTGTGAGTTTAAATCCTATTCTTGGCCAGTGACAAATAGCAGACATGATCTGTGATTCATGGATGAAAGGTGATGTGGTTGACCTATCTTGGTCAGAAGAATTTGTCCGGAGGAAGGCTTTTGATGCAGAGGAAACTGCAGAGAAAGCAAAAGTATGTGCACATCCTTTAGCTTCCTGATGTGCCCTGTGACTTGTTCCTGCAGAGAAGGCTTGCATCTCTCTTAGCGACCTGTCTTTCCCCATATACCCTGACATCCATTTCTGAGCCAGGAGTACCCAAGCAACCTTTAAGCCTTGATCCTCTCTCTCGTATTTAATAAACCTTTGCAGTAATTCATCCTTTTTGCACACCCTCAAGAAGAAAAGTTTGGCATCAGCGACCATGCCAAATGCCTACGGTAACAGTGACAATATATCCCAGAGTCATGCCATGCATGTCTCAACAGCCATTTATTCATGTTACAGTTACTGAACTTACCACTCAAGAGTTCTACTAAACACTAATATATACATTGTATTCATTTCCTAGAATCATTGTAACAAATTACCTTAAACTGGGTGACTTGAAACAATACAGCTTTATTCTCTTACATTTCTGGAGGCTAGAAGTCGGAAATCAAGGTATCAATCGGGACCATGCTCTGTCTGAAAGCCCTAGGGGAAAATCTGTTCCGTGTCTTTTTTCTGGTTCCTGGTAGTTGCTGGCAATCCTTACCTTATAGAAACATCATTCTAACCTCTGCCTTTGTCTTCACATGGCCTTTCTGTCAAGACACCAGCCATTGGATCTAGCACCCACCTTAGCCAATATGCCCTCATCTTAACTTAGATAATTACATCTTCAAAGACCCTATTTTCTGGAAGACTTTATATTCTGAAGTTCTGGGTGGACATGAATTTTGGGAGGATACTATGTAACCCACAACACATAGATTTTCAAAAAGATACATTTACTGCTCTCAAGTTGCTTGCCATGCAGAGTGGGAAAAGAGAGATATGAAATCATATCCTACAGATACAAAGGGGTAAAGCTCATAAGAAATAGACAAAATGCTGTGGAAAGCTATAGGAAGGGGAGACAGTTTCCAGAGGGCACGATGAGGAAAGGCTTCATGGAAGAGGTGGTGTGGTTGTTGGATGTTGACTGGTAAGCGGGACTGAGACATGTAGAGAAAATACACGGAGAGAGTTTGGGAAACAACACGAGCTAAGGCAGGGAGGAGAGAATCAAAGGAGCACGAACACATATGAGTTACTGAGGTTGGCTGGAAAATAGAACACATGGTAATCAGTGGTATCCAGAAAAGTACCCTGGGTAAGATGACAGTGATCATGAATGCTTGTGAGCCTTGTTCATCACTCAGTGCAGAGTCGCTGATTGTTTTAAAGGGAAGTGATAGATTGTGCTTTGGGTTTTAAGTAAATATGGCAGAAGTACAAGGGATGCATTTATTCATTTCTTCTTTTGTGCAACACATATTTATTGAATACTGGACTCTGAGGAGTATAATAGATCTGAGAATGTAACAGAGTTGCAGTTGTCTTTCCTACCCACTAGAAGCTTTCCGTCCAGTAAAGAAGACAGAGAACTTAGATGCTATTAGGTATGTAATAATACTTAGGTATTATTAGAATGTAGCATGCCATGATGGGTGCCATGAATGCACAGGGGAGAAACACTTATTCTACCATGGAAAGCTTTTAAAAGGAATTGATGTTACAGCTGAGATGAGAGGACAGATGGCAAAGTGGGCACTCAGAGTGTGGGCAACATGTTTGAAGGCTAGACACTAAAGCCATTAGGGGAAGCTACAAGAAGTCCCCCACAGGAGGAAGTTTGATGTGGGGATGGTCAACACACTGTGTCAACACACTGTGAGCAGAGGTGGGGGAAGAGGTCATAAATGAAGCTAGAGAGAGAGACAGAGACAGAAGCTAGTTTATATGCCACCCCTGAAGGCAGAGACATAGCGAAAGCTGCATTTTAGAAAGGCTTGCAAGGGTTGTTTTTGGGGAAGAGATTAGAAAGTGGTGGTCAATGGGAGAGAAAATGATGGCCGGGTTCAGGGCAGTAGCGATGGAGACAGAGAGCGATTTAGGAGGAGAATCTACTGGACTCCAGAGTGACAGAATGTAGAGTCGGGAAAGAGGAGGGAGCCACAGATGACCCTCAGGCATAGACAACCTAGTGAATGACTCAGCAAGCTAGAGGCCAACTGAAGGGGTATGTGCTTCTGCTTTATTGACTATGCCAAAGCCTTTGACTGTG
Organism: Capra hircus; assembly: GCF_001704415.2. NCBI lineage: Eukaryota > Metazoa > Chordata > Mammalia > Artiodactyla > Bovidae > Capra > Capra hircus. The sequence goes on from NW_017197624.1 coordinate 7,864, forward strand.
TGCATCACAAAACCTGTGGAAAATTCTTAAAAAGATGGGAATACCAGACCACCTGACCTGCCTCCTGAGAAATCTGTGTGCAGGTCAAGAAGCAACAATTAGAACTGGACATGGAATAACAGACTGGTT
>NW_017197625.1:0-7991 GCF_001704415.2 Capra hircus
CCTCTTGAGATGCGACGGGAATGCGGGGATTCTTTCCCACCAAGCAGGTAAAGGATCCCTCCTCTCGAGGTAGGAGTCGGAAACGGGTCTCCTCTGGATGTGGGCGGGACTCTCGTGCTTCTTCTCGAGTGGAGACGGGTATGTCGGGGAACTTCTTGAGTTGCAGCAAGGGTGTGAAGGACCCTTTGGAAGTTCCAGATGTTAGATGTGATTAGCCTGGAGAGGCCTCAGCGGAATTGGGCCTCATATCGCCTGGAGGGAGAAACTCCTGGATTTCTCCAGTTGCGGCAGGTGCTCTCTTCTTACGACGGGGACCTCAGGGACCCGTTCTGGTGCCCTCAGGAAAGGCCAGTCCCATGCGAGTTGCTTGGGGGCCTCTCGGGATTCCTCTCCCGTCGATGCCGGGGCCTAAGACCTTGTGTGGAGTCGGTGCCGGAACCTGAGGATTCCTCTCCAGTGCTGACATGGATCTTGGGGAACTTCTGGAGTCTCCCCAGGTAAGTCAGTCCTCGTCTCGAGTGGGGGGCATGCACGTGCGCTTTCTTCCCGAGATTTAGCAGCAGTGTCACGCTTCCCTTCGCGTGGATCAAGGGATCTGTGGCTTTCCCTCGAGGCTTTCCCACGAGGCTTTCGGCTTTCCCACAGGGCTGTCCCACGTGCCACCGTGGTGTGAGTCGATACTCAGCGTGAAAGCCGAGGCAGTGCAGGGAAAACAGGTTTCCCTGGAAAGGACTGAGATATCTGGGGGACTCTGGGAATGGTGGCACGACCCTGGAGTTCCTCTCGCCTTTCCTGTGGAGAGCGCCTCCTCTTGAGATGCGACGGCAACGCCGGGATTTCTTTCCCGACCACGCAGGGCAAGGATACCTCCTCTCGAGCTAGGAGGCGGAAACGGGGCTCCTCTGCATGTGGGCGAGACTCTCGTGCTTCCTCTCGAGTGGAGACGGGTATGTCAGGGAACTTCTTGAGTTGCAGCATGGGTGTGAAGGACCCTTTGGAAGTTCCAGATGTTAGGTGTTATTAGCCTCGAGAAGCCTCCACGGAAATGGGCCTCATCTGCCTGGAGGGATGTACCTCCTGGATTTTCTCGAGTTGTGGCAGGTGCTCTCGACTTACGACGGGGACCTCAGCGACCCGCTCTCGTTGGCCTCATGAAAGGCAGTCCCCATGCGAGTTGCTCGGGGTTCTCTTGGGATGCCTCTCCCGTCGATGCTGGGGCGTAAGACCTTGTGTGGAGTCAGTGCCGGAACCTGAGGATTCCTCTCCAGTGCCGGAACCTGAGGATTCCTCTCCAGTGCTACATGGATCTTGGGGAACTTCTGGAGTCTGCCCAGGGGAGTCAGTCCTTTCTCAGTAGGGGCAGGCACGTGCGCTTTCCTCCCGAGCCTGTAGCAGCAGTGTCGCGCTTCCATTCGCGTGGATCAAGGGATCTGTGGCTTTCCCTCGAGGCTTTCCAACCAGGCTTTCCCACGAGGCTTTCCCACAGGGCTGTCCCACGTGCCACCGTGGTGTGCTGAGTCGATCCTCGGCTTGAAAGTTGAGGCAGTGCAGGGAAAACAGGTTTCCCTGGAATGGACTGAGACATCTGGGGGACTCTGGGAATGGTGGCACGGACCCTGGAGTTCCTCTCGCCTTTCCTGTGGAGAGCCCCTGCTCTTGAGATGCGACGGGAACGCCGGAAATTCTTTCCCGACCACGCAGGGAAAGGATCGCTACTCTCGAGCTAGGAGGTGGAAACGGGGCTCCTCTGGATGTGGGCGGGACTCGAGTGCTTCCTCTCGAGTGGAGACGGGTATGTCGGGGAACTTCTTGAGTTGCAGCAAGGGTGTGAAGGACCTGTTGGTAGTTCCAGAGGTTAGGTGTGATTAGCCTCGAGACGCCTCAGCGGAAATGGGCCACATCTCGCCTGCAGGGGAGAACATCCTGGATTTTCTCCAGTTGCGGCAGGTGATCTCGACTTACACGGGGACCTCAGGGACCCGCTCTGGTGGCCTCAGGAAAGGCCAGTCACCATGCGAGTTGCTCGGGGGCCTCTCGGGATTCCTCTCCCGTCGTTGCTGGGCCTAAGACCTTGTGTGGAATCAGTCCGGAACCTGAGGTTCCTCTCCAGTGCTGACATGGAACTTATGGTACTTCTGGAGTCTCCCCAGGGGAGTCAGTCCTCGTCTCGATGGGGGCATGCACGTGCGCTCTCCTCCCGAGCTGTAGCAGCAGTGTCGCGCTTCCCTTCGCATGATCAAGGGATCAGGGGCTTTCCCTCGAGGCTTTCCCACGAGCCTTTCCCACGAGGCTTTCCCACAGGGCTTCCCACGTGGACCCTGGTGTGAGTTGATCCTCGGCTTGAAAGTCGAGGCAATGCAGGGAAAACAGGTTTCCCTGGAATGGACTGAGACATCTGGGGGACTCTGGGAATGGTGGCACGACCCTGGAGTTCCTCTGGCCTTTCCTGTGGAGAGCGCCTCCTCTTGAGATGCGACGGGAACGCCGGAATTCTTTCCCGAACACGCAGGGAAAGGATCCCCCCTTCGAGCTAGGAGGCGGAAACGGGGCTCCTCTGGATGTGTGCGGAAATCTCGTGCTTCCTCTCGAGTGGAGACGGGTATTTCGGGGGACTTCTTGAGTTGCAGCAAGGGTGTGAAGGACCCTTTGGAAGTTCCAGATGTTAGGTGTTATTAGCCTCGAGAAGCGCTCAGCTGGAAATGGGCCTCATCTACCTGGAGGGGTGTACCTCCTGGATTTTCTCGAGTTGTGGCAGAGGCTCTCGACTTACGACGGGGACCTCAGCGACCCGCTCTCGTGGCCTCAGGAAAGGCCAGTCGCCATGCGAGTTGCTCGGGGTTCTCTCGGGATTCCTCTCCCGGTCGATGCTGGGACCTAAGACCTTGTGTGGAGTCGAGTGCCGGAACCTGAGGATTCCTCTCCAGTGCTGGAACCTGAGGATTTCCTCTCCAGTGCTTGACATGGACCTTGGGGTACTTCTGGAGTCTACCAGGGGAGTCAGTCTTCGTCTCGAGTGGGGGCATGCACGTGCGCTTTCCTTCCGAGCTGTACAGCATTGTCGCGCTTCCCTTCGCATGGATCAAGGGATCTGTTGCTTTCCCTCGAGGCTTTCCCACGAGGCTTTCCCACGAGGCTTTCCCACAGGGCTGTCCCACGTGCCACCTTGGTGTGAGTCGATCCTCGGCTTGAAAGTCGACGCAGTGCAGGGAAAACAGGTTTCCCTGGAATGGACTGAGACATCTGGGGGACTCTGGGGAATGGTCGCACGACCCTGGAGTTCCTCTCGCCTTTCCTGTGGAGGCGCCTCCTCTTGAGATGCGACGGGAACGCCGGGAATTTTTCCCGACCACTCAGGGAAAGGATCCCTCCTCTCGAGCTAGGAGGCGTAAAACGGCTCCTCTGCATGTGGCGGACTCTCGTGCTTCCTCTCGAGTGGAGAGAAGTATGTTGGGGAACTTCTTGAGTTGCAGAAAGGGTGTGAAGAACCCTGTGGAAGTTCCAGAGGTTAGTTTGATTGGCCTCGAGATGCCTCAGCAGAAATGGGCCTTATCTTGCCTGGAGGGGAGAACCTCCTGGATTATCTCGAGTTGCAGCAGGTGCTCTCGACTTACGATGGGGACCTCAGGGACCCGCTCTGGTGGTCTCAGGAAAGGCCAGTCCCATTGCAAGTTGCTCGGGAGCCTCTCGTGATGTCTCTCCAGTCGATGCCTGGCCTAAGACCTTGTGTGGAGACGGTGCCGGAACCTGAGCATTCCTCTCCATGCTGACTTGGATCTTGGGTACTTCTGGAGACTCCCAGGGGAGTCAATCCTCGTCTCGAGTGGGGGCATGCACGGTGCTTTCTTTCGAATTTAGCACCAGTGTCACGTTCCCTTCGGTGGATCAAGGGATCGGTGGCTTTCCCTCGAGGCTTTCCCACGAGGCTTTTCCCACGAGGCTTTCCTACAGGGCTGTCCACGTGCCACCGTGGTGTGAGTCGATACTCAGCGTGAAAGCCGAGGCAGTGCAGGGAAAACAGGTTTCCCTGGAATGGACTGAGACATCTGGGGGACTCTGGGAATGGTGGCACGACCCTGGAGTTCCTCTCGCCTTTCCTGTGGAGAGCGCCTCCTCTTGAGATGCGACGGCAAGCCGGGAATTCTTTCCCGACCACGCAGGGCAATGATACCTCCTCTCGAGCTAGGAGGCGGAAACGGGGCACCTCTGCATGTGGGCGAGACTCTCGTGCATCCTCTCGAGTGGAGACGGGTATGTTGGGGAACTTCTTGAGTTGCAGCAAGGGTGTGAAGGACCCTTTGGAAGTTCCAGATGTTAGGTGTTATTAGCCTCGAGAAGCCTCAGCGGAAATGGGCCTCATCTGCCTGGAGGGTGTACCTCCTGGATTTTCTCGAGTTGCGGCAGGTGCTCTCGACTTACGACGGGGACCTCAGCGACCCGCTCTCGTGGCCTCAGGAAAGGCCAGTCCCCATGCGAGTTGCTCGGGGCCTCTCAGGATTCCTCTCCCGTCGATGCTGGAGCCTAAGACCTTGTGTGGAGTCAGTGCCGGAACCTGAGGATTCCTCTCCAGTGCCGGAACCTGGAGGATTCCTCTCCAGTGCCGGAACCTGAGGATTCCTCTCCAGTCCCGACATGGATCTTGTGGTACTTCTGGAGTCTCCCTCAGGGGCGTCAGTCCTCGTGTCGAGTGGGGGCCTGCAGATGCGATTTCCTCCCGAGCTCTCGCAGCAGTTTCACACTTCCCTTCGTGTGGATCAAGGGATTTGTGGCTTTCCCTCGAGCTTCCCTACGAGGCTTTCCCACGAGGCTTTCCCACGAGGCTTTCCCACAGGGCTCTCCTACGTGCCACCGTGGTGTGAGTCGATCCTCGGCTTGAAAGTCGAGGCAGTGCAGGGAGAACAGGTTTCCCTGGAATGGGCTGAGACATCTGGGGGACTCTGGGAATGGTGGCACGACCCTGAAGTTCCTCTCGCCTTTCCTGTGGAGAGCGCCTCCTCTTGAGATGCGACGGAATGCCGGGAATTCTTTCCCGACAACGCAAGGAAAGGATCCCTCCTCTCGAGCTAGGAGGCGGAAACGGGGCTCCTCTGGATGTGGGCGGGACTCTCGTGCTTCCTCTCGAGTGGAGACGGGTATGTCGGGGAACTTCTTGAGTTGCAGCAAGGGTGTGAAGGACCAGTTGGAAGTTCCAGAGGTTAGGAGTGATTTGCCTCGAGACGCCTCAGCGGAAATGGGCCTCATCTCGCCTGCAGGGGAGAACCTCCTGGATTTTCTCCAGTTGCGGCAGGTGCTCTCGACTTACGACGGGGACTCAGGGACCCGCTCTGGTGGCTCAGGAAAGGCAGTCCCATGCGAGTTGCTCGGGGGCCTCTCGGATTCCCTCTCCCGTCGATGCCGGGGCCTAAGACCTTGTGCGGAGTCGGTGCCGGAACCTGAGGATTCCTCTCCAGTGCTGACATGGATCTTGGGGTACTTCTGGAGTCTCCCCAGGGGAGTCAGTCCTCGTCTCGAGTGGGGGCATGCACGTGCGCTTTCCTCCCGAGCTGTAGCAGCATTGTCATGCTTCCCTTCGCGCGGATCAAGGGATCAGGGCTTTCCCTTGAGGCTTTCCCACGAGGCTTTCCCACGAGGGATTTCCCACATGGCTTTCCCACGTGCCACCTTGGTGTGACTCGATCCTCGCTTGAAAGTCGAGGCAGTGCAGGGAAAACAGGTTTCCCTGGAATGGACTGAGACATCTGGGGGACTCTGGGAATGGTGGCACCACCCTGGAGTTCCTCTCGCCATTCCTGTGGAGAGCGACTGCTCTTGAGGTGCGACGGGAACGCCGGGAATTCTTTCCCGGCCACTCAGGGAAGGGTTCCCTCCTCTAGAGCAAGGAAGCGGAAACGGGGCTCCTCTGAATGTGGGCGGGACTCTCGTGCTTCCTCTCAAGTGGAGACGGGTATGTCGGGGAACTTCTTGAGTTGCAGCAAGGGTGTGAAGGACCCTTTGGAAGTTCCAGAGGTTTAGGTGTGATTAGTCTCGATACGCCTCAGGGGAAATGGGCCTCATCTCGCCTGGAGGGGAGAACCTCCTGGATTTTTCTCGAGTTGCGGTAGGTGCTCTCGAATTACGACGGGGACATCAGGGACCCGCTCTGGTAGCCACAGGAAAGGCCAGTCCCCATGCGAGTTGCTCGGGGTCCTCTCAGGATTTCCTCTTCCGTCGATGCCGGGGCCTAAGACCTTGGGTGGAGTCGGTGCCGGAACCTGAGCTTTGCTCTCCAGTGCTGACATGGATCCTGGGGTACTTCTGGAGTCTCCCCAGGGGAGTCAGTCCTCGTCTCGAGTGGGGGCTATGCCACGTGCGCTTTCCTCCCGAGCTGTAGCAGCAATGTCACGCTTCCCTTCGCGTGGATCAAGGGATCTGTGGCTTTCCCTCGAGGCTTTCCCAGCGAGGCTTTCCCCACGAGGCTTTCCCTACAGGGCTGTCCCACGTGCCACCGTGGTGTGAGTGCGATCCTCGGCTTGAAAGTCGAGGCAGTGCAGGGAAAACAGGTTTCCCTGGAATGGACTGAGAAATCTGGGGGACTCTGGGAATGGTGCACGACCCTGGAGTTCCTCTCGCCTTTCTGGAGGACCTCCTCTTGAGAATGCGACGGGAATGCGGGAATTCTTTCGACCACACAGGGAAGGATCCCTCCTCTCGAGCTATGAGGCGGAAACGGGGCTCCTCTGGATGTGGTCGGACTCTCGTGCTTCCTCTCCAGTGAAGAGGTATGTCGGGGAACTTCTGAGTTGAGCAAGGGTGTGAAGGTCCCTTTGGAAGTTCCAGGTTAGGTGTGATTAGCCTCGAGAACGCCTCAGCAGAAATGGGCCTCAACTCGCCTGGAGGGGAGAACCTCCTGGATTTTCTCGAGTTGCGGCCGATTCTCTCGACTTACGACGGGGACCCCAGGAACCCGCTCTGGTGGCCTCAGGAAAGGCCAGTCCCCATGCGAGTTGCTCGGGGGCCTCTCAGGATTCCTCTCCCGTCGATGCCGGGCCTAAGACCTTGTGTGGAGTCGGTGCAGGAATCTGAGGATTCCTCTCCAGTGCTGACATGGATCTTGGGGTACTTCTGGAGTCTCCCCAGCAGACTCAGTCCTCGTCTCGATGGGGGCATGCACGTGTGATTTCCTCCCCGAGCTGTAGCAGCAGTGTCGCGCTTCCCTTCTTGTGGATCATGGATCTGTGGCTTTCCCTCGAGGCTTTCCCTCGAGGCTTTCCCACGAGGCTTTCCACAGGGCTGTCCCACGTGCCACCGTGGTGTGAGTCGATCCTCTTGAAAGTCGAGGCAGTGCAGGGAAAACAGGTTTCCCTGGAATGGACTGAGACTTCTGGGGGTCTCTGGGAATGGTTCACGACCCTGGAGTTCCTCTCGCTTTTCCTGTGGAGAGCGCCTCCTCTTGAGATGCGACGGGAACACTGGGAATTCTTTCCCGACCACGCAGGGAAAGGATCGCTCCTCTCGAGCTAGGAGGCGGAAACGGGCTCCTCTGGATGTGGGCGGGACTCTCGTGCTTCCTCTCGAGTGGATACGGGTATGTCGGGGAACTTCTTGAGTTGCAGCAAGGGTGTGAAGGACCCTTTGGAAGTTCCAGAGGTTAGGTATGATTTGCCTTGAGAAGCCTCAGGGCAAATTGGCCCTCATCTCGCCTGGAGGGGAGAACCTCCTGATTTTCTCGAGTTGCGGCAGGTGCTCTCGACTTTACGACCGGGACCTCAGGGACCCGCTCTGGTGGCCTCAGGAAAGGCCAGTCCCCATGCGAGTTGCTCGGGTGCCTCTCGGAATCCTCTCCCTTCGATGCCGGGGCCTAAGACCTTTTCGTGGAGTCGGTGCCGGAACCTGAGGATTCCTCTATAGTGCTGACATGGATCTTGGGGTACTTCTGGAGTCTCCCCAGGAGAGTCAGTCCTCGTCTGGATGGGGGCATGCACGTGTGCTTTCTCCCGAGCTGTAGCAGCAGTGTC
>NW_017197626.1:0-7991 GCF_001704415.2 Capra hircus
AGAAAGAGCACGAGACGTCTCCGCCCACATTCAGAGGAGCCCCTTTTCCGCCTCATAGCTGCAGACGAGGGATACTTTCCTTGGGAAGAATTCCCAACGTTCCCGTCGCATCTCAAGAGGAGGCGCTCTCCACAGGAAAGGCGAGAGGGACTCAAGGGTCGTGTCACCATTCCCAGAGTCCCCCAGATGTCTCAGTCCATTCCAGGGAAACCTGTTTTCCCTGCACTGCCTCGACTTTCAAGCCGAGGATCAACTCACACCACGGTGGCACGTGGGACAGCCCTGTGGGAAAGCCTCGTGGGAAAGCCTCGAGGGAAGCCACAGATCCCTTGATCCACGCGAAGGAAGCGACACTGCTGCTACAGCTAGGAGGAAAGCGCACGTGCATGGCCCCACTCGAGATGAGGACTGACTCCCCTGGGGAGACTCCAGAAGTACCCAAGATCCATGTCAGCACTGGAGAGGAATCCTCAGGTTCCGGCACCGACTCCAAACAAGGTCTTAGGCCCGGCATCGACGGGAGAGGAATCCCGAGAGGCCCCCGAGCAACTCGCATGGGGACTGGCCTTTCCTGAGGCCACCAGAGCGGGTCCCTGAGGTCCCGTCGTAAGTCGAGAGCACCTGCCGCAACTCGAGAAAATCCAGGAATTCTACCCTCCAGGCGAGATGAGGCCCATTTCCGCTGAGGCGTCTGGAGGCTAATCACATCTAACTCTGGAACTTCCAAAGGGTCCTTCACACCCTTGCTGCAACTCAAGAAGTTCCCCGACATACCCGTCTCCACTCGAGAAAGCACGAGAGTCCCGCCCACATCCAGAGGAGCCCGTTTCCGCCTCCTAGCTCGAGAGGAGGGATCCTTTCCCTGCGTGGTGGGAAAGAATTCCCGCGTTCCCGTCGCATCTCAAGAGGAGGCGCTCTCCACAGGAAAGGCGAGAGGAACTCCAGGGTCGTGCCACCATTCCCAGAGTCCCCAGATGTCTCAGTCCATTCCAGGGAAACCTGTTTTCCCTGCACTGCTCGACTTTCAAGCGAGGATCGACTCACACCACGGTGGCACGTGGGACAGCCCTGTGGGAAGCCTCGTGGGAAAGCCTCAAGCCTCGGGAAAGCCTCGAGGGAAAGCCACAGATCCCTTTGATCCACGCGAAGGGAAGCGTGACACTGCTGCTACAGCTCGGGAGGAAAGCGCACGTGCATGCCCCACTCGAGACGAGGACTGACTCCCCTGGGGAGACTCCAGAAGTACCCCAAGATCCATGTCAGCACTGGAGAGGAATCCTCAGGTTCCGGCACCGACTCCACACAAGATCTTAGGCCCGGCATCGATGGAGAGGAATCCCGAGAGGCCCCCGAGCAACTCGCATGGGGACTGGCCTTTCCTGAGGCCACCAGAGCGGGTCCCTGAGGTCCCCGTCGTAAGTCGAGAGCACCTGCCGCAACTCGAGAAAATCCAGGAGGTTCTCCCCTCCAGGCGAGATGAGGCCCATTTCCGCTGAGACTTCTCGAGGCTAATCACATCTAAACTCTGGAACTTCCAAAGGGTCCTTCACACCCTTGCTGCAACTCAAGAAGTTCCCGACATACCCGTCTCCACTCGAGAGGAAGCACGAGAGTCCCCCACATCCAGAGGAGCCCGTTTCCGCCTCCTAGCTCGAGAGAGGAGGATCCTTTCCCTGCGTGGTCGGGAAAGAATTCCCGGCGTTCCCGTCGCATCTCAAGAGGAGGCGCTCTCCACAGGAAAGGCGAGAGGAACTCCAGGGTCGTGCCACCATTCCCTGAGTCCCCCAGATGTCTCAGTCCATTCCAGGGAAACCTGTTTTCCCTGCACTGCCTCGACTTTCAAGCCGAGGATCGACTCACACCACGTGGCACGTGGGACAGCCCTTTGGGAAAGCCTCGTGGGAAAGCCTCGTGGGAAAGCCTCGAGGGAAAGCCCTGATCCCTTGATCCACGCGAAGGGAAGCGTGACACTGCTGCTACATCTCGGGAGGAAAGCGCACGTGCATGCCCCCACTCGAGATGAGGACTGACTTCCCTGGGGAGACTCCAGAAGTACCCAAGATCCATGTCGGCACTGGAGAGGAATCCTAAGGTTCGGAACTGACTCCACACAAGGTCTTAGGACCCAGCATCGACGGGAGAGGAATCCCGAGAGGCCGCCGAGCAACTCGGCATGGGGACTGGCCTTTCCTGAGGCCACCAGAGCGGGTCCCTGAGGTCCCCGGTCGTAAGTCGAGAGCACCTGCCGCAACTCGAGAAAATCCAGGAGGTTCTCCCCTCCAGGCGAGATGAGGCCGCATTTTCGCCTGAGGCGTCTCGAGGGCTAATCACACCTAACCTCTGCGAACTTCCAAAGGGTCCTTCACACCCTTGCTGCAACTCAAGAAGTTCCCCGACATACCCGTCTCCACTCGAGAGGAACACGAGAGTCCCGCCCACATCCAGAGGAGCCCCGTTTCCGCCATCCTAGCTCGAGAGGAGGGATTCCTTTCCCTGCGTGATCGGGAAAGAATTCCGGCGTTCCAGTCGCATCTCAAGAGGAGGCGCTCTCCACAGGAAAGGCAGAGAGGAACTCCAGGGTCGTGCCACCATTCCCAGATCCCCCAGATGTCTCAGTCCATTCCAGGGAAAACCTGTTTTTCCCTGCACTGCCTCGACTTTCAAGCCGAGGATCGACTCACACCACGGTGGCACGTGGGACAGCCCTGTGGGAAAGCCTCGTGGGAAAGCCTCGAGGGGAAGCCACAGATCCCTTGATCCACGCGAAGGGAAGCGCGACACTGCAGCTACAGCTCGGGAGGAAAACGCACGTGCATGCCCCCACTCGAGACGAGGACTGACCCCTGGGGAGACTCCAGAAGTACCCCAAGATCCATGTCAGCACTGGAGAGGAATCCTCAGGTTCCGGCACCGACTTCACACAAGGTCTTAGGCCCCGGCATCGACGGAGAGGAATCCCGAGAGGCCCCGAGCAACTCGCATGGGGACTGGCCTTTCCTGAGGCCACCAGAGCGGGTCCCTGAGGTCCCCGTCGTAAGTCGAGAGCACCTGCCACAACTCGAGAAAATCCAGGAGGTTCTCCCCTCCAGGCGAGATGAGGCCATTTCCGCTGAGGCGTCTCGAGGCTAATCACATCTAACATCTGGAACTTCCAAAGGGTCTTTCACACCCTTGCTGCAACTCTCCCCGACATACCCGGCTCCACTCGAGAGGAAGCACGAGAGTCCCCCCACATCCAGAGGAGCCCCATTTCCACCTCATAGCTCGAGAGGAGGGATCCATTCCCTGCGTGTCGGAAAGATTCCCGGCGTTCCGTCGCATCTCAAGAGGAGGCGCTCTCCACAGGAAAGGCGAGAGGAACTTCAGGGCCGTGCCACCATTCCAGAGTCCCCAGATGTCTCAGTCCATTCCAGGGAAAACTGTTTTCCCTGCACTGCCTCGACTTTCAAGCGAGGATCGACTCACACCACGGTGGCACGTGGGACAGCCCTGTGGGAAGCCACGTGGGAAAGCCTCATGGGAAAGCCTCGAGGGAAAGCCCCTGATTCCTTGATCCACGCGAAGGGAAGCGTGACACTGCTGCTACAGCTCGGGAGGAAAGGGCACGTGCATGCCCCACTCGAGACGAGGAGTGACTCCCTGGGGAGACTCACATTCAGAGGAAACCCGTTTCTGCCTTTCGAGATGAAGGATCCTATCCTGCTTAGTCAGGAAAGTTTTTTTGGCGTTCCCGTGGCATCTCAAGGGCAAGGGCTCTCAATAGGAAAGGCGAGAGGTACTCCAGGGTCGTACCACCATTCCAAGAGTCCCCCAGATGTCTCAGTCCATTTCAGAGGAACCTGTTTTCCCTGCACTGCCTCGACTTTCAAGCCGAGGATCCACTCACACCATGGTGGCACGTGGGACAGCCCTGTGGGAAAGCCTCGTGGAAAGCCTCGAGGGAAAGCCACAGATCCCTTGATCCCACGACGGGAAGCGTGACACATCTGCTACACTGTCCCTGAGGTCACGGTCGTATGTCGAGAGCACCTGCCGCAACTCGAGAAAATCCAGGAGGTTCTCTGCTCCAGTCTAGATGAGGCCCATTTTCTCTGCGGCGTCTCGAGAGTAATCACACCTAAACTCTGGAACTTCCAAACGGTCCTACACACCCTTGCTACAACTCAAGAAGTTCCCCGACATACCCGTCTCCACTCCAGAGGAAGCACGAGGGTCCGGCCACCTCCAGAGGAGCTCCGTTTCCGCCTCCAAGCTCGAGATGAGGGATCCTTCCCTGCTTGCTCGGGAAAGAATTCCCGACGTTTCCGACGCATCTCAAGAGGAGGCGCGCTGCACAGTAAAGGCGAGAGGAACTCATGGGTCGTGCCACCATTCCAAGAGTCCCCCAGATGTCTCAGTCCATTCCAGAGGATCCTGTTTTCCCTGCACTGCTTCGACTTTCACGCCGAGGATCGACTCACACCACGGTGGCACGTGGGACAGCCCTGTATGAAAGCCTCGTGGGAAAGCCTCGAGGGAAAGCCACAGATCCCTTGATCCACGCGACGGGAAGCGTGACACTGCTGCTACAGCACGGGAGGAAAGCGCACGTGCATGCCCCCCACTCGAGACGAGGACTGACTCCCCTGGGGAGACTCCAGAAGTACCCCAAGATGCATGTCAGCCCTGGAGAGGAATCCTCAGGTTCCGGCCCGACTCCACAAAAGGTCTTAGGCCCAGCATCGACGGGAGTGGAATCATGAGAGGCCCCATAGCAACACGCATGGGGACTGGCCTTTCCTGCGGGCGCCAGAACGGGTCCCTGAAGTCCCCGTCGTAAGTCGAGAGCACCTGCCGAAACTCGGTAAAATACAGGAGGTTCTCCCCTGCAGGCGAGATGAGGCCCGTTTCCACTGAGGTGTCTCGAGGCTAATCACACGTGACCTCTGGAACTTCCAAAGAGTCTTTCACAGTCAAGCTGCAACTCAAGAAGTTCCCCGACACACCCGTCTCCACTCAAGAGGAAGCACGATGGTCCCCCACATCCTGAGGAGCTCCGTTTCCGGCTCGTACCTCGAGATGAGGGATCCTTTCCCTGCTTGGTCGGGAAAGAATTCCCGGCATTCCCATCGCATCTCAAGGGAGGCGCTCTCCAAAGGAAAGGGAGAGGAACTGCAGGGTCGTGCCACCATTCCAAGACTCCCCCAGATGTGTCAGTCCGTTCCACAGGAACCTGTTTTCCCTGCACTGCCTCGGCTTTCACGCCGAGGATCGACTCACACCACCGTGACACGTGGGACAGCCCTGTGGGAAAGCCTCGTGGGAAAGACTCGAGGGAAAGCCACAGATCCCTTGGTCCACGCAAGGGGAACCGTGACACTGCTGCTACAGCATGGGAGGAAATGGCACGCTCATGCCCCCACTCGAGACGAGGCCTGACTCCCTTGTGGAGACTCCAGAAGTACCCCAAAATCCATGTCAGCACTGGAGAGGAATCCTCAGCTTCCGGCCCCGACTCCACACAAGGAGAGCACCTGCTGAAACTCGGAAATATCCAGGAGCCTCTCCATTCCAGGCGACATGAGGCCCATTTCTGCTGAGGCATCTCGAGACTAACCACACCTAACCTCTGGAACTTCCAAAGGGTCCTTCACACCCTTGCTGCAACTCAAGAAGTTCCCCGACATACCCTTTCCTCTTCACGTCTGCCATAATGGTGGTGTCATCTGCATATCTAGTTTTATTGATATTTCTACCGGCAATCTTGATTCCAGTTCATGTATCTTCCATCCCAGCATGTTTCATGATGTACTCTGCATATAAGTTAAATAAACAGGGTGACAATATACAGCCTTGACATACTCCTTTTCCTTTTTGGAACCAGTCTGTTGTTCCATGTCCTGCTCTAACTGTTGCTTCCTGACCTTCATCCAGATTTCTCAAGAGGCAGGTTAGGTGGTCTGGTATTCCCATCTCTTTCAGAATTGTGGCTAAAACAACAGTATAAGGACCTTTCCGATGTCAGGCCAAGGAATTGTGTTTCCAGTCATTGAGCCACACCTGATCACTGAGCACAAATTCATGAATCTGTTCCTCAAGGGGAATGATATTCTTTTTTATACAAACTTAGTTACCTGATTTATTACCTTACCTAATTGTTCCATCTGCTGTGAAATCCCACCCCCTTACTTGTGGCAAATCTGCTAACACCTGCCTCACTGTGGGAGGGGTCTCCCATAGAAAATTTCATAAGGACAACAACTGGGAACGTGCGGTTACCCGTAATATGAGTAAGTCTGCCGGAAGCAAGCCCATCCATGTACAGTCAGTCTCTATGATCCATTTTGAAAGTGTTTCTTCAAGAGTTTGGTTGTTTTTTTCCACCATTCCAGAACACTGGGGCCTATATGCTGTATGTAATTTCCACTGATATTTAGAGCTTCACATACCTGTTAATTAACGTGGCTACAAAGACAGGGCCATTGTCGGATTCTATACTGGTTTGGAAACCCAAGTCTGGGAATTAATTTCTCAAATCAGCGAGCTACTTCATTTTCTTTTTCAGATCAGGTAAGGAAGGCCTCTGCCCAACCGGAGAAGGTACCTACTATTCTAGTAAGTCATGATAACAGGTGACTGCCTTTGCTTCCCCGAAGGACACTCGCTTTCCCTGCATCCTGAGAACTCCACGTCTCAGCCAGTTGGAAAAAGCGCTTCTTGGAGGTCATTATTCAGGGGCAATTTCCCCTGGAGCCCGGGGCCATAGGGAGCGGCTCCACACTCCCAGGGAAAGGCAGAGCCACAGCCACACATCTGTCCCATCCCCTTTGCTCTGTAGGAGAGCTCTAGTGAGCCTAGGTCTGTCAGGAAAATTCTTGGCTCCTATGGGGACACATTCTATGTGTGAAACTGCATCCAGGACCTAGGGGCCACAGGGCGCCTGTTTCTCTCGGGGGCAGAGGGGTGGGGAGCCTGAAGCAGTGCGGCCCAGCAACAGCTTCCACATCCATCCAATTGCTCTTTTCTTACCTCTGATAGAACTAGCTTTGTTCCAGCCTTTGGCAATTTGGAGGCAAGCGGGCCCCACTTCCTCCCCAAGGAGGCATGGACCTAATTTGAGTGGAAAGGCCCCTCACGGAGCTGAACCCAGGAAGGCACCCAGTCATGTCTGACACATTCCTGCATCCTGCTTCTTCATGAGCAATACCGCTATAAGCTAGGAATGTCTTTCCAAGGCTCAGAAAGGACAGGGAGATGCATGGTGCTGCCTCTGGAATTTCGGTCCTCTGAGCAGACCTGGAGGTCTCCCCTTGAAGGAGCTAACCAGTTTCTTCCAAATACAGGCTTGCAAACACACACTGGGTGGCTGCCTCTTCTTCCCTGAAGGACGATCACTTTCCCCGCATCCTGTGAACTCTGCATCCCAGCCTGCTGGAAAAGCGCTTCTTGGAGGTCATTTTTCAGGGACAATTTTCCCTGGAGCCCCGGGGCTGTAGGAGGGCCCCATGCTCGCTGGAAAGGCAGAGTCACATCCACAGTCTGTTCTACCCCTTTTGCCCTGTGGAGAGCTCTAGTGAGCCTAGGTCTGTCAGGAAAATTCTTGGCTCCTATGGGGACACACCCTGTGTGTTAACCTGCATATCGGACCTAGGGGCCACAGGGCGCCTGTTCCTCTCGGGGGGGACCCACCTGAAGTGGTGCGGCCCAGCAACAGCCTGAACATCCATCCGATTGCTCTTTTCTTCCTTTCTGATACAGCTAGCTTTGTTTCTCGCTTTGGCATTTCGGAAGCCAGGGGGAGCCCCACCGCTGTCCTGGGGTCTATTGGAGGTTACCGGGTCTATTGACTCCAGCATGGCACCCGACCCCCTCAGACACACTCCCGCAGCCTCCTTCCCCATGGGCAGGGACTGTTCTGACCTAGGAATGTATTCCAAGGCTCAGAAAATGCAGGGAGACACACGGCCCTGACTCTGGAAACTGAGGCCGTTGGAGCAGGCCTGAGGGTCTGA
>NW_017197627.1:0-19929 GCF_001704415.2 Capra hircus
TCAGCCGGAATGAGCCTCATCTCGCCTGGAGGGGAGAACCTCCTGGATTTTCTCGAGTTGCGGCAGGTGCTCTCGACTTACGACGGGGACCTCAGGGACCCGCTCTGGTGGCCTCAGGAAAGGCCAGTCCCCATGCGAGTTGCTCGGGGGCCTCTCGGGGATTCCTCTCCCGTCGATGCCGGGGCCTAAGACCTTGGTGTGGAGTCGGTGCCGGAACCTGAGGATTCCTCTCCAGTGCTGACATGGATCTTGGGGTACTTCTGGAGTCTCCCCAGGGAGTCAGTCCTCGTCTCGAGTGGGGGCATGCACGTGCGCTTTCCTCCCGAGCTGTAGCAGCAGTGTCAGCGCTTCCCTTCGACGTGGATCAAGGGATCTGTGGCTTTCCCTCGAGGCTTTCCCACGAGGCTTTCCCACAGAGGCTTTCCCACAGGGCTGTCCCACGTGCCACCGTGGTGTGAGTCGATCCTCGGCTTGAAAGTCGAGGCAGTGCAGGGAAAACAGGTTTCCCTGGAATGGACTGAGACATCTGGGGACTCTGGGAATGGTGGCACGACCCTGGAGTTCCTCTCGCCTTTCCTGTGGAGAGCGCCTCCTCTTGAGATGCGACGGGAACGCCGGGAATTCTTTCCCGACCACGCAGGGAAAGGATCCCTCCTCTCGAGCTAGGAGGCGGAAACGGGCTCCTCTGGATGTGGGCGGGACTCTCGTGCTTCCTCTCGAGTGGAGACGGGTATGTCGGGGAACTTCTTGAGTTGCAGCAAGGGTGTGAAGGACCCTTTGGAAGTTCCAGAGGTTAGGTGTGATATAGCCTCGAGACGCCTCAGCGGAAATGGGCCTCATCTCGCCTGGAGGGGAGAACCTCCTGGATTTTCTCGAGTTGCGGCAGGTGCTCTCGACTTACGACGGGGACCTCAGGGACCCGCTCTGGTGGCCTCAGGAAAGGCCAGTCCCCATGCGAGTTGCTCGGGCCTCTCGGGATTCCTCTCCCGTCGATGCCGGGGCCTAAGACCTTGTGTGGAGTCGGTGCCGGAACCTGAGGATTCCTCTCCCAGTGCTGACATGGATCTTGGGGTACTTCTGGAGTCTCCCCAGGGGAGTCAGTCCTCGTCTCGAGTGGGGGCATGCACGTGCGCTTTCCTCCCGAGCTGTAGCAGCAGTGTCAGCGCTTCCCTTCGCGTGGATCAAGGGATCTGTGCTTTCCCTCGAGGCTTTCCCACGAGGCTTTCCCACAGGGCTGTCCCACGTGCCACCGTGGTGTGAGTCGATCCTCGGCTTGAAAGTCGAGGCAGTGCAGGGAAAACAGGTTTCCCTGGAATGGACTGAGACATCCTGGGGACTCTGGGAATGGTGGCATGACCTGGAGTTCCTCTCGCCTTTCCTGTGGAGAGCGCCTCCTCTTGAGATGCGACGGGAACGCCTAGGGAATTCTTTCCCGACCACGCAAGGGAAAGGATCCCTCCTCTCGAGCTAGGCAGGCGGAAATCGGGGCTCACTCTGGATGTGGCGGGACCCTTGGCTTCCTCTTGAGTGGAGACGGGTATGTCGGGGAACTTCTTGAGTTGCAGCAAGGGTGTGAAGGACCCTTTGGAAGTTCCAGAGTTTAAGTGTGATTAGCCCCTTGTAGCCTCAGCAGGAAATGGGCCTCATCTCGCCTGGATGGGAGAACCTCCTGGATTTTCTCGAGTTGCGTGCAGGTGCTCTCGACTTACGACTGGGGACCTCAGGGACCCGCTCTGGTGGCCTCAGGAAAGGCCAGTCCCCATTGCGAATTGCTCTGGGGCCTCTCGGGATTCCTCTCCCGTCGATGCCGGGGCCTAAGACCTTGTGTGGAGTCGGTGCCGGAACCTGAGGATTCCTCTCCAGTGCTGACATGGATCTTGGGGTACTTCTGGAGTCTCCCCAGGGGAGTCAGTCCTCGATCTCGAGTGGGGCATGCACGTGCGCTTTCCTCCGAGCTGTAGCAGCAGTGTCACGCATTCCCTTCGCGTGGATCAAGGGATCTGTGTCTTTCCCTCGAGGCTTTCCCCGAGCCCGAGGCTTTCCCACAGGGCTGTCCCACGTGCCACCGTTGTGTGAGTCGATCCTCGGCTTGAAAGTCGAGGCAGTGCAGGGAAAACAGGTTTCCCTGGAATGGACTGAGACATCTGGGGGACTCTGGGAATGGTGGCACGACCCTGGAGTTCCTCTCGCCTTTCCTGTGGAGAGCGCCTCCTCTTGAGATGCGACGGGAACGCCGGGAATTCTTTCCCGACCACGCAGGGAAAGGATCCCTCCTCTCGAGCTAGGAGGCGGAAACGGGGCTCCTCTGGATGTGGGCGGGACTCTCGTGCTTCCTCTCGAGTGGAGACGGGTATGTCGGGGAACTTCTTGAGTTGCAGCAAGGGTGTGAAGGACCCTTTGGAAGTTCCAGAGTTTAGGTGTGATATAGCCTCGAGACGCCTCAGCGGAAATGGGCCTCATCTCGCCTGGAGGGAGAACCTCCTGGATTTTCTCGAGTTGCGGCAGGTGCTCTCGACTTACGACGGGGACCTCAGGGACCCGCTCTGGTGGCCTCAGGAAAGGCCAGTCCCCATGCGAGTTGCTCGGGGCCTCTGGGGATTCCTCTCCCGTCGATGCCGGGGCCTAAGACCTTGTGTGGAGTCGTGCCAGGAACCTGAGGATTCCTCTCCAGTGCAGACATGGATCTTGGGGTACTTCTGGAGTCTCCCCAGGGGAGTCAGTCCTCGTCTCGAGTGGGGGCATGCACGTGCGCTTTCCTCCCGAGCTGTAGCAGCAGTGTCACGCTTCCCTTCGCGTGGATCAAGGGATCTGTGCTTTCCCTCGAGGCTTTCCCACGAGGCTTTCCCACGAGGCTTTCCACAGGGCTGTCCCACGTGCCACCGTGGTGTGAGTCGATCCTCGGCTTGAAAGTCGAGGCAGTGCAGGGAAAACAGGTTTCCCTGGAATGGACTGAGACCATCTGGGGGACTCTGGGAATGTGGCACGACCCTGGAGTTCCTCTCGCCATTTCCTGTGGAGAGCGCCTCCTCTTGAGATGCGACGGGAACGCCGGGAATTCTTTCCCGACCACGCAGGGAAAGGATCCCTCCTCTTGAGCTCGGAGGGGAAACGGGGCTCCTCTGGATGTGGGTGGAACTCTCGTGCTTCCTCTCGAGTGGAGACGGGTATGTCGGGGAACTTCTTGAGTTGCAGCAAGGGTGTGAAGGACCCTTTGGAAGTTCCAGAGGTTAGGTGTGAATAGCCTCGAGACGCCTCAGCAGGAAATGGGCCTCATCTCGCCTGGAGGGAGAACCATCCTGGATTTTCTCGAGTTGCGGCAGGTGCTCTCGACTTACGACGGGGACCTCAGGGACCCGCTCTGGTGGCCTCAGGAAAGGCCAGTCCCCATGCGAGTTGCTCGGGGGCCTCTCGGGATTCCTCTCCCGTCGTATGCCGGGGCCTAAGATCCTTGTGTGGAGTCGGTGCCGGAACCTGAGCATTCCTCTCCAGTGCTGACATGGATCTTGGGGTACTTCTGGAGTCTCCCCAGTGGAGATCAGTCCTCGTCTCGAGTGGGGGCATGCACTGTGCGCTTTCCTCCCGAGCTGTAGCAGCAGTGTCACGCTATCCCTTCGCGTGGATCAAGGGATCTGTGGCTTTCCCCTCGAGGCTTTCCCACGAGGCTTTCCCACGAGGCTTTCCCACAGGGCTGTCCCACGTGCCACCGTGGTGTGAGTCGATCCTCGGCTTGAAAGTCGAGGCAGTGCAGGGAAAACAGGTTTCCCTGGAATGGACTGAGACATCTGGGGGACTCTGGGAATGGTGGCACGACCCTGGAGTTCCTCTCGCCTTTCCTGTGGAGAGCGCCTCCTCTTGAGATGCGACGGGAACGCCGGGAATTCTTTCCCCACCACGCAGGGAAAGGATCCCTCCTCTCGAGCTAGGAGGCGGAAACGGGGCTCCTCTGGATGTGGGCGGGACTCTCGTGCTTCCTCTCGAGTGGAGATCGGGTATGTCGGGGAACTTCTTGAGTTGCAGCAAGGGTGTGAAGGACCCTTTGGAAATTCCAGAGGTTAGGTGTGATTAGCCTCGAGACGCCTCAGCGGAAATGGCCTCATCTCGCCTGGAGGGAGAACCTCCTGGATTTTCTCGAGTTGCGGCAGGTGCTCTCGACTTACGACGGGGACCTCAGGGACCCGCTCTGGTGGCCTCAGGAAAGGCCAGTCCCCATGCGAGTTGCTCGCAGGCCTCTCGGGATTCCTCTCCCGTCGATGCGGGGCCTAAAGATCTTGTGTGGAATCGGTGCCGGAACCTGAGGATTCCTCTCCAGTGCAGACATGGATCTTGGGGTACTTCTGGATGTCTCCCCAGGGTAGTCAGTCCTCGTCTCGAGTGGGGGCATGCACGTGCGCTTTCCTCCCGAGCTGTAGCAGCAGTGTCGACGCTTCCCTTCGCGTGGATCAAGGGATCTGTGGCTTTCCCTCGTAGGCTTTCCCACGAGGCTTTCCCACGAGGCTTTCCCACAGGCTTTCCCACAGCTGCCCACCGTGCCACCGTGGTGTGAGTCGATCCTCGGCTTGAAAGTCGAGGCAGTGCAGGGAAAACAGGTTTCCCTGGAATGGACTGAGACATCTGGGGGACTCTGGGAATGGTGGCACGACCCTGGAGTTCCTCTCGCCTTCCTGTGGAGAGCGCCTCCTCTTGAGATGCGACGGGAAACGCCGGGAATTCTTTCCCGACCACGCAGGGAAAGGATCCCTCCTCTCGAGCTAGGAGGCGGAAACGGGGCTCCTCTGGATGTGGGTGGAGACTCTCGTGCTTCCTCTCGAGTGGAGACGGGTATGTCGGGGAACTTCTTGAGTTGCAGCAAGGGTGTGAAGGACCCTTTGGAAGTTCCAGAGGTTAGGTGTGATTAGCCTCGAGACGCCTCAGCGGAAATGGGCCTCATCTCGCCTGGAGGGGAGAACCTCCTGGATTTTCTCGAGTTGCGGCAGGTGCTCTCGACTTACGACGGGGACCTCAGGGACCCGCTCTGGTGGCCTCAGTAAAGGCCAGTCCCCATGCGAGTTGCTCGGGGGCCTCTCGGGATTCCTCTCCCGTCGATGCCGGGGCCTAAGACCTTGTGTGGAGTCGGTGCCGGAACCTGAGGATTCCTCTCCAGTGCTGACATGGATCTTGGGGTACTTCTGGAGTCTCCCCAGGGGAGTCAGTCCTCGTCTCGAGTGGGGGCATGCACGTGCGCTTTCCTCCCGAGCTGTAGCAGCAGTGTCACGCTTCCCTTCGCGTGGATCAAGGGATCTGTGGCTTTCCCTCGAGGCTTTCCCACGAGGCTTTCCCACGAGGCTTTCCCACAGGGCTGTCCCACGTGCCACCGTGGTGTGAGTCGATCCTCGGCTTGAAAGTCGAGGCAGTGCAGGGAAAACAGGTTTCCCTGGAATGGACTGAGACATCTGGGGACTCTGGGAATGGTGGCACGACCCTGGAGTTCCTCTCGCCTTTCCTGTGGAGAGCGCCTCCTCTTGAGATGCGACGGGAACGCCGGGAATTCTTTCCCGACCACGCAGGGAAAGGATCCCTCCTCTCGAGCTAGGAGGCGGAAACGGGGCTCCTCTGGATGTGGCGGGACTCTCGTGCTTCCTCTCGAGTGGAGACGGGTATGTCGGGGAACTTCTTGAGTTGCAGCAAGGGTGTGAAGGACCCTTTGGAAGTTCCAGAGGTTAGGTGTGATTAGCCTCGAGACGCCTCAGCGGAAATGGGCCTCATCTCGCCTGGAGGGAGAACCTCCTGGATTTTCTCGAGTTGCGGCAGGTGCTCTCGACTTACGACGGGGACCTCAGGGACCCGCTCTGGTGGCCTCAGGAAAGGCCAGTCCCCATGCGAGTTGCTCGGGGCCTCTCGGGATTCCTCTCCCGTCGATGCCGGGGCCTAAGACCTTGTGTGGAGTCGGTGCCGGAACCTGAGGATTCCTCTCCAGTGCTGACATGGATCTTGGGGTACTTCTGGAGTCTCCCCAGGGGAGTCAGTCCTCGTCTCGAGTGGGGGCATGCACGTGCGCTTTCCTCCCGAGCTGTAGCAGCAGTGTCACGCTTCCCTTCGCGTGGATCAAGGGATCTGTGGCTTTCCCTCGAGGCTTTCCCACGAGGCTTTCCCACGAGGCTTTCCCACAGGGCTGTCCCACGTGCCACCGTGGTGTGAGTCGATCCTCGGCTTGAAAGTCGAGGCAGTGCAGGGAAAACAGGTTTCCCTGGAATGGACTGAGACATCTGGGGGACTCTGGGAATGGTGGCACGACCCTGGAGTTCCTCTCGCCTTTCCTGTGGAGAGCGCCTCCTCTTGAGATGCGACGGGAACGCCGGGAATTCTTTCCCGACCACGCAGGGAAAGGATCCCTCCTCTCGAGCTAGGAGGCGGAAACGGGGCTCCTCTGGATGTGGCGGGACTCTCGTGCTTCCTCTCGAGTGGAGACGGGTATGTCGGGGAACTTCTTGAGTTGCAGCAAGGGTGTGAAGGACCCTTTGGAAGTTCCAGAGGTTAGGTGTGATTAGCCTCGAGACGCCTCAGCGGAAATGGGCCTCATCTCGCCTGGAGGGGAGAACCTCCTGGATTTTCTCGAGTTGCGGCAGGTGCTCTCGACTTACGACGGGGACCTCAGGGACCCGCTCTGGTGGCCTCAGGAAAGGCCAGTCCCCATGCGAGTTGCTCGGGGCCTCTCGGGATTCCTCTCCCGTCGATGCCGGGGCCTAAGACCTTGTGTGGAGTCGGTGCCGGAACCTGAGGATTCCTCTCCAGTGCTGACATGGATCTTGGGGTACTTCTGGAGTCTCCCCAGGGGAGTCAGTCCTCGTCTCGAGTGGGGCATGCACGTGCAGCTTTCCTCCCGAGCTGTAGCAGCAGTGTCACGCTTCCCTTCGCGTGGATACAAGGGATCTGTGGCTTTCCCTCGAGGCTTTCCCACGAGGCTTTCCCACGAGGCTTTCCCACAGGGCTGTCCCACGTGCCACCGTGGTGTGAGTCGATCCTCGGCTTGAAAGTCGAGGCAGTGCAGGGAAAACAGGTTTCCCTGGAATGGACTGAGACATCTAGGGGACTCTGGGAATGGTGGCACGACCCTGGAGTTCCTCTCGCCTTTCCTGTGGAGAGCGCCTCCTCTTGAGATGCGACGGGAACACCGGGAATTCTTTCCCGACCACGCAGGGAAAGGATCCCTCCTCTCGAGCTAGGAGGCGGAAACGGGGCTCCTCTGGATGTGGGCGGGACTCTCGTGCTTCCTCTCGAGTGGAGACGGGTATGTCGGGGAACTTCTTGAGTTGCAGCAAGGGTGTGAAGGACCCTTTGGAAGTTCCAGAGGTTAGGTGTGATTAGCCTCTGAGATGCCTCAGCGGAAATGGGCCTCATCTCGCCTGGAGGGAGAACCTCCTGGATTTTCTCGAGTTGCGGCAGGTGCTCTCGACTTACGATGGGGACCTCAGGGACCCGCTCTGGTGGCCTCAGGAAAGGCCAGTCCCCATGCGAGTTGCTCGGGGCCTCTCGGGATTCCTCTCCCGTCGATGCTGGGGCCTAAGACCTTGCTGTGGAGTCAGTGCCGGAACCTGAGGATTCCTCTCCAGTGCTGACATGGATCTTGGGTACTTCTGGAGTCTCCCCAGGGGCAGTCAGTCCTCGTCTCGAGTGGGGCATGCACGTGCGCTTTCCTCCCGAGCTGTAGCAGCAGTGTCAGCGCTTCCCTTCGCGTGGATCAAGGGATCTGTGGCTTTCCCTCGAGGCTTTCCCACGAGGCTTTCCCACAGGGCTGTCCCACGTGCCACCGTGGTGTGAGTCGATCCTCGGCTTGAAAGTCGAGGCAGTGCAGGGAAAACAGGTTTCCCTGGAATGGACTGAGACATCTGGGGGACTCTGGGAATGGTGGCACGAACCTGGAGTTCCTCTCGCCTTTCCTGTGGAGAGCGCCTCCTCTTGAGATGTGACGGGAACGCCGGGAATTCTTTCCCGACCACGCAGGGAAAGGATCACCTCTCTGAGCTAGGAGGCGGAAACGGGGCTCCTCTGGATGTGGGCGGGACTCTCGTGCTTCCTCTCGAGTGGAGACGGGTATGTCGGGGTACTTCTTGAGTTGCAGCAAGGGTGTGAAGGACCCTTTGGAAGTTCCAGAGGTTAAGGTGTGATTAGCCTCGAGATACCTCAGCGGAAATGGGCCTCATGTCGCCTGGAGGGAGAACCTCCTGGATTTTCTCGAGTTGCGGCAGGTGCTCTCGACTTACGACGGGGACCTCAGGGACCCACTCTGGTGGCCTCAGGAAAGGCCAGTCCCCATGCGAGTTGCTCGGGGCCTCTCGGGATTCCTCTCCCGTCGATGCCGGGGCCTAAGACCTTGTGTGGAGTCGGTGCCGGAACCTGAGGATTCCTCTCCAGTGCTGACATGGATCTTGGGGTACTTCTGGAGTCTCCCCAGGGGGTCAGTCCTCGTCTCGAGTGGGGGCATGCACGTGCGCTTTCCTCCCGAGCTGTAGCAGCAGTGTCACGCTTCCCTTTCGTGGATCAAGGGATCTGTGGCTTTCCCTCTAGACTTTCCCATGAGGCTTTCCCACGAGGCTTTCCCACAGTGCTTTCCCACGTGCCACAGTGGTGTGAGTCGATCCTCGGCTTGAAAGTCGAGGCAGTGCAGGGAAACCAGGTTCCCTGGAATGGACTGAGACATCTGGGGGACTCTGGCAATGGTGGCACGAACCTGGAGTTCCTCTCGCTTTTCCTCTGGAGAGCGCCTCCTCTTGAGATGCGACGGGAACGCCGCGAATTCTTTCCCCACCACGCAGGGAAAGGATCAAACCTCTCGAGCTTAGGAGGCGGAAACGTGGCTCCTCTTGATGTGGGCGGCACTTTCCTGCTTCCTCTCGAGTGGAGACTGGGTATGTCGGGGAACTTCTTGAGTTGCAGCAAGGGTGTGAAGGACCCTTTGGAAGTTCCAGAGGTAAGGTGTGATTAGCCTCGAGATCCCTCAGCGGAAATGGGCCTCATGTCGCCTAGGAGGGGAGAACCTCCTGGATTTTCTCGAGTTGCGGCATGGTGCTCTCGACTTACGACGGGGACCTCAGGGACCCACTCTGGTGGCCTCAGGAAAGGCCAGTCCCCATGCGAGTTGCTCGGGGGCTTCTCGGGATTCCTCTCCCGTCGATGCCGGGGCCTAAGACCTTGTGTGGAGTCAGTGCCGGAACCTGAGGATTCCTCTCCAGTGCCGACATGGATCTTCCGGGACTTCTGGAATCTCCCCAGAGGCGTAAGTCCTCGTCTCGAGTGGGGGCATGCACGTCCGCTTTCCTCCCGAGCTTAGCAGCAGTGTCACGCTTCCCTTTTCGTGGATCAAGGGATCTGTGGCTTTCCATCTAGACTTTCCCATGAGGCTTTCCCACGAGGCTTTCCCACAGGGCTTTCCCACGTGCCACGGTGGTGTGAGTCGATCCTCGGCTTTAAAGTCGAGGCAGTGAAGGGAAAACAGTTTTCCCAGGAATGGACTGAGACATCTGGGGGACTCAGAGAATGGTGGCACGACCCTGGAGTTCCTCTCGCCTTTCCTGTGGAGAGCGCCTCCTCTTGAGAAGCGACGGGTAACGCCGGGAATTCTTTCCCTACCACGCAGGGAAAGTATCCCTCCTCTCTAGATAGCAGGCGGAAACGGGGCCACTCTGGATATGTGCGGGACTCTCGGATTCCTCTTGAGTGGAGACGGGTATTTCGGGGAACTTCTTGAGTTGCAGCAAGGGTGTGAAGGACCCTTTGGAAGTTCCAGAGTTAAAGTGTGATTACCCCCTAGTTGCCTCAACGGAAATGGGCCTCATCTCGCCTGGAGGGGAGAACCTCCTGGATTTTCTCGAGATGCGGCAGGTGCTCTCGACTTACGACGGGGACCTCAGGGATCCGCTCTGGTGGCCTCAGGAAAGGCCCGTCCCCATGCGAGTTGCTC
This sequence comes from Capra hircus, assembly GCF_001704415.2. NCBI lineage: Eukaryota > Metazoa > Chordata > Mammalia > Artiodactyla > Bovidae > Capra > Capra hircus. The sequence goes on from NW_017197627.1 coordinate 9,935, forward strand.
GGGGACCTCTCGGGATTCCTCTCCCGTCGATGCTGGGGCCTAAGACCTTGTGTGGAGTCAGTGCCGGAACCTGAGGATTCCTCTCCAGTGCAAACATGGATCTTAGGGTACTTCTGGAGTCTCCCCAGGGCAGTCAGTCCTCGTCTCGAGAGGGGGGCATGCACGTGCGCTTTCCTCCCGAGCTGTAGTAGCAGTGTCGTGCTTCCCTTCGCGTGGATCAAGGGATCTGTGTCTTTCCCTCGAGGCTTTCCCACGAGGCTTTCCCACAGGGCTGTCCCACGTGCCACCGAGATGTGAGTCGATCTTCGGCTTGAAAGTCGAGGCAGTGCAGGGAAAACAGATTTCCCTGGAATGGACTGAGACATCCAGGGGACTCTGGGAATGGTGGTACGACCCTGGAGTTCCTCTCGCCTTTCCTGTGGAGAGCACCTCCTCTTGAGATGCAACGGGAACGCCGGGAATTCTTTCCCGACCACGCTGGGAAAGGATCCCCCCCCTCGAGCTAGGAGGCGGAAACGGGGCTCCTCTGGATGTGGGCGGGACTCTCGTGCTTCCTCTCGAGTGGAGACGGGTATGTCGGGGAACTTCTTGAGTTGCAGCAGAGGTGTGAAGGACCCTTTGGAAGTTCCAGATGTTAGATGTGATTAGCCTCGAGACGCCTCAGCGGAAAAGGGCCTCATCTCGAATGCAGGGGAGAACCTCCTGGATTTTCTCGAGTTGCGGCAGGTGCTCTCGACTTACGACGGGGACCTCAGGGACCCGATCTGGTGGCCTCAGGAAAGGCCAGTCCCCATAAGAGTTGCTCGGGGGCCTCTCGGGATTCCTCTCCCGTCGATGCCGGGGCCTAAGACCTTGTGTGGAGTCGGTGCGGGAACCTGAGGATTCCTCTCCAGTGCTGACATGGATCTTGGGGTACTTCTGGAGTCTCCCCATGGAGTCAGTCCTCGTCTCGTTTGGGTGCATGCACGTGCGCTTTTCTCCCGAGCTGTAGCAGCAGTGTCACTCTTCCCTACGCGTGGATCAAGGGATCTGTGGCTTTCCCTCGAGGCTTTCCCACGAGGCTTTCCCACGAGGCTTTCCCACAGGGCTGTCCAACGTGCCATCGCGGTGTGAGTCCATCCTCGGCTTGAAAGTCGACTCAGTGCAGGGAAAACAGGTTTCCCTGGAATGGACTGAAACATCTGGGGGACTCTGGGAATGGGGCCTGATACTGGAGTTCCTCTCGCCTTTCCTGTGGAGAGCGCCTACTCTTGAGATGAGACGGGAACGCTAGGAATTCTTTCCCGACCACGCAGGGAAAGGATCCCTCCTCTCGAGCTAGGAGGCGGAAACGGGGCTCCTCTTTATGTGGGCGGGACAATCGTGCTTCCTCTCGAGTGGAAACGGGTATGTCGGGGAAACTTCTTGAGTTGCAGAAAGAGTGTGAAAGACCCTTTGGAACTTCCAGAGGTTAGGTGTGATTAGCCTCGAGACGTCTCAGCAGAAATGGGCCTCATCTCCCCGGGAAGGGAGAACCTCCTGGATTTTCTCGAGTTGCGGCAGGCGCTCTCGACTTACGACGGGCTCCTCAGGGACCAGCTCTGGTGGCCTCAGGAAAGTCCAATCCCCATGCTAGTTGCTCGGGGGCCTTTCGGGATTCCTCTCCCATCGATTCCCAGGCCTAAGACCTTCTGCGGTGTCGGTGCCGGAACCTGAGGATTCCTCTCCAGTGCTGACATGGATCTTGGGGTACTTCTGGAATAGCCCCAGGGGAGTCAGTCCTCGTCTTGAGTGGGGGCATGCACGTGTGCTTTCCTCCGAGCTGTATCAGCAGTGTCACACTTCCCTTCCCGTGGATCAAGGAATCTGTGGCTTTCCCTCGAGGCTTTCCCAGCAGTCTTTCCCAAGAGGCTTTCCCACAGGGCTGTCCTACGTGCCACCGTGGTGTGATTCGATCCTCGGCTTGAAAGTCGAGGCAGTGCAGGGAAAACAGGTTTCCCTGGAATGGACTGAGACATCTGCGGGACTCTGGGAATGGTGGCACGACCCTTGAGTCCCTCTCGCCTTTCAGGTGGAGAGCGCCTCCTCTTGAGATGCAATGGGAACGCCGGGAATTCTTTCTCGACCCTGCAGGGAAAGGATCCCACCTCTCGAGCTAGGAGGCGGCAACGGGGCTCCTCTGGATGTGGGCGGGACGCTCGTGATTCCTCTCGAGTGGAGACAGGTATATCCGGGAACTTCTTGAGTTGCAGGAAAGGTGTGAAGGACCCTTTGGAAGTTCCAGAGGGTAGGTGTGATTAGCCTCGAAACGCCTCAGCAGAAAGGAGCCTGACCTCGCCTGGAGGGGAGAACCTCCTGGATTTTCTCGAGTTGCTGCAGGTGCTCTCGACATATGACGGGTATCTCAGGGACCCGCTCTGGTGGCCTCAGGAAAGGCCAGTCCACATGCGCGTTGCCTGGGGACCTCTCGGGATTCCTCTCCCATCGATGCCAGGACCTAAGACCTTGTGTGGAGTCGGTGCCTGAACCTGAGGATTCCTCTCCAGTGCTGACATGGATCTTGGGTTACTTCTGGAGTCTCCCCAGGGGAGTCAGTCCTCGTCTCGTGTGGGGGCATGCAGGTGCGCTTTCCTTCAGAGCTGTAGCAGCAGTGTCACGCTTCCCTTCGCGTGGATCAAGGGATCTGTGGCTTTCCCTCGAGATTTCCCCACGAGGCTTTCCCACGAGGCTTTCTCTCGAGGCTTTCCCACGAGGCTTTCCCACAGGGCTGACCCACGTGTCACCGTCGTGTGAGTCGATCCTCGTCTTGAACGTCGAGGCAGTGCAGGGAAAACAGGTTTCCCTGGAATGGACTGAGATATCTGGGGGACTCTGGGAATGGTGGCACGACCCTTGGGTTCCTCTCGCCTTTCCTGTGGAGAGCGCCTCCTCTTGAGATGCGAGGGGAATGCCGGGAATTCTTTCCCGACCACGCAGGGAAAGGATCCCTCCTCTCGAGCCATGAGGCGGAAACGAGGCTCCTCTGGATGTGGCGGGACTCTCGTGCTTCCTCTCGAGTGGAGCAGGGTATGTCGGGGAACTTCTTGAATTGCAGCAAGGGTGTGAAGGACCCTTTGGAAGTTCCATAGGTTAGGTGTGATTATTCTCGAGACGCCTCAGCGGAAATTGGCCTCATCTCGCCTGGAAGGGAGAACCTCCTGGATTTTCTCGAGTTGCGGCAGGTGCTCTCGACTTACGAAGGGGACCTCAGGGACCCTCTCTGGTGGCCTCAGGAAAGGCCAGTCCCCATGCGAGTTGCTCGGCGGCATCTCGGGATTCCTCTCCCGTCGATGCCCGGGCCTAAGACCTTGTTTGCAGTCGGTGCCGGAACCTGAGGATTCCTCTCCAGTGCTGACATGGATCTTGGGGTACTTCTGGAGTCTCCCCAGGGGAGTCAGTCCTCGTCTCGAGTGGGGGCATGCACGTGCGCTTTCCTCCCTAGCTGTAGCAGCAGTGTCACGCTCCCCTTCGCGTGGATTAAGGGATCTGTGGCTTTCCCTCGAGGCTTTCACATGAGACTTTCCCACGAGGCTTTCCCACAGGGCTGTCCCACGTTCCACCGTCGTGTGTGACGATCCTCGGCTTGAAAGTCGAGGCAGTCAGGGAAAACAGGTTTCCCTGGAATGGACTGAGACATCTGAGGGACTCTGGGAATGGTGGCACAACCCTGGAGTTCCTCTCGCCTTTCCTGTGGAGATCGCCTCCTCTTGAGATGCGCTGGGAACACTGGGAACTCTTTCCCGATCACTGAGGGAAAGGATCCCTCCTCTCGAGCTAGGAGGCGGAAACGGGGCTCCTCTGAATGTGGGCGGGACTCTCGTGCTTCCTCTCGAGTGGAGACGGGTATGTTGGGGATCTTCATGAGTTGCAGCAAGGGTGTGAAGGACCCTTTGGAAGTTCCAGAGGTTAAGTGTGATTAACCTTGAGACACCTCAGCGGAAATGGTCCTCATCTCGCCTGGAAGGGAGAACCTCCTAGATTTTCTCAAGTTGCTGCAGGTGCTCTCTACCTACGACGGGGACCTCAGGGACCCGCTCTGGTGGCCTCAGGAACGGCCAGTCCCCATGGGAGTTGCTCGGGGAGACTCACGGGATTCCTCTCCCATCGATGCCGGGGCCTAAGACCTTTGTGGAGTTGGTGCCGTAAAGTGAGGATTCCTCTCCAGTGCTGACATGGATCTTGGAGTACTTCTCGAGTCTACCCAGGGCAGTCAGTCCTCGTCTCGAGTGGGTGCATGCACGTGCGCTTTCCTCCCGAGCTGTAGCAGCAGTGTCACGCTTCCCTTCGCGTGGATCAAGGGATCTGTGGCTTTCCCTCGAGGCTTTCCCACGAGGCTTTCACACAGGGCTGTTCCACGTGCCACCGTGCAGTGAGTCGATGCTCGGCTTGAAAGTCGAGGCAGTGTAGGGAAAACAGGTTTCCCTGGAATGGACTGAGACATCTGGGGGACTCTGGGAATGGTGGCACGACCCTGGAGTTCCTCTCGCCTTTCCTGTGGTTGCGCCTCCTCTTGAGATGCGAGGGGAACGCCGGGAATTCTTTCCGGATAACGCAGGGAAAGGATCCTTCCTCTCGAGCTATGAGGCGGAAACGGGCTCCTCTGGATGTGGGCAAGACTCTCGTGCTTCCTCTCGAGTGGAGAGGGGTATTTCGGGGAACTTCTTGAGTTGCAGCTAGGGTTTGAAGGCCCCTTTGTTAGTTCCAGATGCTTGATGATTAGCCTCGAGACGCCTCATCGGATATGGGCCACATCTCGCCTGGAGGGAGAGAACCTCCTGGATTTTCTCGAGTTGCAGCTGGAGCTCTCGACTTACGACTTGGACCTCAGAGACACGCTCTGGTGGCCTCATGAAAGGCGAATCCCCAAGCAAGTTGCTCGTGGGCTTCTCGGGATTCCACTCCCGTCGATGCCGGGGCCTAAGACCTTGTGTGGAGTTACTGCCACAACCTGAGGATTCCTCTCCAGTGCCTACATGGATCTTCGGGGACTTCTGGAGTCTCCCCAGGGGCGTCAGACCTCGGCTCGAGTGGGGGCATGCACGTGCGCTTTCCTCCCGAGCTGTAGCAGCAGTGTCACGCTTCCCTTCGCATGGATCAATGAATCTGTGGTTATCACTCGAGGCTTTCCCAAGAGGGTTTCCCACGAGGCTTTCCCACAGGGCTGTCCCACGTGCCACCTTGGTGTGAGTCTATCCTTGGCTGGTAAGTCGAGGCAGTGCAGGGAAAACAGTTTTCCCTGGAATGGACTGAGACATCTGGGGGACTCTGGGAATGGTGGCAACACCCTGGAGTTCCTCTCGCCTTTCCTGTGGAGAGCGCCTCCTCTTGAGAAGCGACGGGAACGCTGGGTATTCTTTCCCGACCACGAAAGGAAATGATCCCTCCTCTCGAGCTAGGAGGCGGAAACGGGGTTACTCTGGATGTGAGCGGTACTCTCGTGCTTCCTCTCAAGTGGAGACTGGTATGTCGGGGAACTTCTTAAGTTGCAGCAAGGGTGTGAATCACTCTTTGGAAGTTACAGAGGTTAGGTGTGATTAGCCTCGAGACACCTCAGCAGAAATGGGCCTCATCTCGCCTAAGGGGAAAACCACCTGGATTTTCTCTAGTTGCGGCAGGTGCTCTCGACTTACGATGGGGACCTCAGGGACCCGCTCTGGTGGCCTCAGGAAAGGCTAGTATCCATGCGAGTTTCTCGGGGTCCTCTCGGGACTCCACTCCCGTCGATGCCGGGGCCTAAGTCCTTGTGTGGAGTAGGTGCCGGAACCTGAGGATTCCTCTCCAGTGCTGACATGGATCTTGGGCTACTTCTGGAGTCTCCCCAGGGGAGTCTTTCGTCGTCTCGAGTGGGGGCATGCACGTGCGATTTCCTCCCGAGCTGAAGCAGCAGATTCACGTTTCCCTTCCCGTGGATCAAGGGATCTGTGGCTATCCCTCAAGGCTTTCCCACGAGGCTTCTCATAGGTTTGTACCACGTGCCACCGTAGTGTGAGTCGTTCCTCGGCATGAAAGTCGAGGCAGTGCGGGAAAACAGGTTTCCCTGGAATGGACTGAGACATCTGGGGGTCTCTGGGAATGGTGGCCCGACACTGGAGTTCCTCTCGCCTTTCCTGTGGAGAGCGCATCCTCTTGAGCTGCGACGGAAACACCGAGAATTTTTTCCCGAACACGCAGGGAAAGGATCCCTTCTCTCGAGCTAGGAGGTGTAAATGGGGATCCTCTGGATGAGGGCGGGACACTCGTACTTCCTCTCGAGTGGAGACGGGTATGTCGGGGAACTTCTTGAGATGCAGAAAGGGTGTGAAGGACCCTTTGGAAGTTCCAGAGGTTAGGTGTGATTAACCTCGAGACGCCTCAGCGGAAATGGGCCTCTTCTTGCCTGGAGGGGAGAACCTCCTGGATTTTCTCGAGTTGCGGCAGGTGATCTCGACTTACGACGGGGACATCAGGGACCTGCTCTGGTGGCCTCAGGAAAGGCCAGTCCCCAAGCGAGTTGCTCGGGGGCCTCTCGGGATTCCTCTCCCGTCGATTCCGTGGCCTAAGACCTTGTGTGGAGTCTGGGCCGGAACCTGAGGATTCCTCTCCAGTGCTGACATGGATCTTGGGGTACTTCTGGAGTGTCCCCAGCGGAGTCAGTCCGCGACTCGAGTTGGGGGTACACGTGCGCTTTCCTCCCGAGCTTTAGCAGCAGTGTCAGGCTTCCCGTCGAGTGGATTAAGTGATCTGTGGCTTTCCCTCGAGGCTTTCCCATGAGGCTTTCCCAAGAAGCTTTCCCACAGGGCTGTCCCACGTGCCACCGTGGTGTGAGTCGATTATCGGCTTGAAAGTCGAGGCAGGGCAGGGAAAACAGGTTTCCCTGGAATGGACTGAGACATCTGGGGAACTCTGGGAATGGTGGCACGACCCTGGAGTTCCTCTCGCCTTTCCTGTGAAGAGCGCCTCCTCTTGAGATGCGACGGGAACGCCGGGAATTCTCTCCCGACCACGCAGGGAAAGGATCCGCCCTCTCGAGCTAGGAGGCGGAAACGGGGCTCCTCTGGATGTTGGCGGGACTCTCGTGCTTCCTCTCGAGTGGAGACGGGTTATGTCGGGGAACTTCTTGAGTTGCAGTAAGGGTGTGAAGGACCCTTTGGAAGTTCCAGAGGTTAGGTGTGATTAGCCTCGAGACGCCTCAGGGAAATGGGCCTCATCTCGCCTGGAGGGGAGAACCTCCTGGATTTTCTCGAGTTGCGGCAGGTGCTCTCGACTTACGACGGGGACCTCAGGGACCCGCTCTGGTGGCCTCAGGAAAGGCCAGTCCCACATGCGAGTTCTCGGGGGCCTCTCGGGATTCCTCTCCCGTCGATGCCGGGGCCTAAGATCTTGTGTGGAGTCGTGCCGGAACCTGAGCATTCCTCTTCCAGTGCTGACATGGATCTTGGGGTACTTCTGGAGTCTCCCCAGGGGAGTCAGTCCTCGTCTCGAGATGGGGGCATGCACGTGCGCTTTCCTCCCGAGCTGTAGCAGCAGTGTCACGCTTCCCTTCGCGTGGATCAAGGGATCTGTGGCTTTCCCTCGAGGCTTTCCCACGAGGCTTTCCCACAGGGCTGTCCCACGTGCCACCGAGGTGTGAGTCGATCCTCGGCTTGAAAGTCGAGGCAGTGCAGGGAAAACAGTTTTCCCCTGGAATGGACTGAGACATCTGGGGGATCTCTGGGAACGGTGGCACGACCCTGGAGTTCCTCTCGCCTTTCCTGTGGAGAGCGCCTCCTCTTGAGATGCGACGGGAACGCCGGGAATTCTTTCCCGACCACGCAGGGAAAGGATCCCTCCTCTCGAGCTAGGAGGCGGAAACGGGGCTCCTCTGGATGTGGGCGGGAACTCTCGTGCTTCCTCTCAGAGTGGAGTACGGGTATTTCGGGGAACTTCTTGAGTTGCAGCAAGGGTGTGAAGGACCCTTTGGAAGTTCCAGAGTTTAGGTGTGATTAGCCTCGAGACGCCTCAGTGGAAATGCGCCTCATCTCGCCTGGAGGGGAGAACCTCCTGGTTTTTCTCGAGTTGCGGCATGTGCTCTCGACTTACGACGGGGCCTCAGGGACCCACGCTCTGGTGGCCTCAGGAAAGGCCAGTCCCCATGCCGAGTTGCTCGAGGGCCTCTCGGGATTCCTTTCCCGTCGATGCCGGGGCCTAAGTCCTTGTGTGGTGTCGGTGCCAGAACCTGAGGATTCCTCTGCCAGTGCATGACATGGATCTTGGGGTACTTCTGAAGTCACCGCAGGGGAGTCAGTCCTCGTCTCGAGTGGGGGCATGCACGTGCGCTTTCCTCCCGAGCTGTAGCAGCATTGTCACGCTTCCCTCCTCGTGGATTAAGGGATCTGTGGCTTTCCCTCGAGTCTTTCCCTTGAGGCTTTCCCACGAGGCTTTCCCCGCGGCTTTCCCTCGAGGCTTTCCCACAGGGATGTCCCACGTGCCACCGTGGTGTGAGTCGATCCTCGGCTTGAAAGTAGAGGCAGTGCAGGGAAAACAGGTTTCCCTGGAATGGACTGAGACATCTGGGGACTCTGGGAATGGTGGCACGACCCTGGAGTTCCTCTCGCCTTTCCTGTGGAGAGCGCCTCCTCTTGAGTTGTATCGGGAAACGCTGGGAATTCTTTCCCGACCACGCAGGGAAAGGATCCCTCCTCTCGACGCTAGGAGGCGGAAACGGGGATCCTCTGGATATGAGCGGGGCTCTTGTGCTTTCATCTCAAGTGGAGACGGGTATGTCGGGGAACTTCTTGAGTTGCAGCAAGGGTGTGAAGGACCCTTTGGAAGTTCCAAAAGTTAAGGTGTGATTAGCCTCCTGACGCCTCAGCGGAAATGGGCCTCATCTCGCCTGGAGGAGAAAACCTCCTGGATTTTCTCCAGTTGCGGCAGGTGCTCTCGACTTAAGACGGGGACCTCAGGGACCCGCTCTGGTGGCCTCAGGAAAGGCCAGTCCCCATGCGAGTTGCTCGAGGGCCTCTCGGGATTCCTTTCCCGTCGATGCCCGGGTCCTAAGACCTTGTGTGGACTCGGTGCCGGAACCTGAGGATTCTTCTACCAGTGCTGACATGGATCTTGGGCTACTTCTGGAGTCTCCCCATGGGAGTCCAGTCGTCGTCTCGAGTGGGGGCATGCACGTGCGCTTTCTTCCCGAGCTTAGCAGCAGTGTCAGGCTTCCCTTCACGTGGATCAAGGGATCTGTGGTCTTTCCCTCGAGGCTTTCCCACGAGGCTTTCCCACAGGGATGTCCCACGTGCCACCGTGTGTGTGAGTCGATCCTCGGCTTGAAAGTCGAGGCAGTGCAGGGAAAACAGGTTTCCCTGGAATGGACTGAGACATCTGGGGGACTTTGGGAATATGGCACGACCCTGGAGTTCCTCTCGCCTTTCCTGTGGAGAGCGCCTCCATTTGAGATACGACCGGGAACGCCCGGGAATTCTTTCCCGACCACGCAGGTATAGGATCCCTCCTCTCGACTAGGAGGCAGGAAACGGGGCTCCTCTGGATGTGCGGGGAACTCTCGTGCTTCCTCTCGAGTAGAAACGGGTATGTCGGGGAACTTCTTGAGTTGCAGCAAGGGTGTGAAGGACCCTTTGGAAGTTCCAGAGGTTAAGGTGTGATTAGCCTCGAGAACCCTCAGCAGGAAATGGGCCTCATGCTCGCCTGGAGGGGAGAACCTCCTGGATTTTCTCGAGTTGCGGCAGGTGCTCTCGACTTACGACGGGGACCTCAGGGACCCACTCTGGTGGCGTCAGGAAAGGCCAGTCCCCATGCGAGTTGCTCGGGGGCCTCTCGGGATTCCTCTCCCGTCGATGCCGGGGCCTAAGACCTTGTGTGGAGTCGGTGCCGGAACCTGAGGATTCCTCTCCAGTGCCGACATGGATCTTCGGGGACTTCTGTTGTCTCCCCAGAGGCGTAAGTCCTCGTCTCGAGCTGGGGGCATGCCACGTGCGCTTTCCTTCCCGAGCTATCTCCTT
>NW_017197628.1:0-7990 GCF_001704415.2 Capra hircus
GGCCCCAGCATCGACGGAGAGGAATCCCGAGAGGCCCCCATGCAACTAGCATGGGAACTGGCCTTTCCTGAGGCCACCAGAGAGGGTCCCTGTCGTCCCCATCGTAAGACGAGAGCACCCGCCGCAACTCGAGAAAATCCAGGAGGTTCTCCCCTCCAGGCGAGATGAGGCCCATTTCCGCTGAGGAGTCTCGAGGCTATTCACACCTAACCTCTGGAACTTCCAAAGGGTCCTTCACACCCTTGCTGCAACTCAAGAAGTTCCCCGACATAACCGTCTCCACTCGAGAGGAAGCTCGAGAATCCCGCCCACATCCAGAGGAGCCCGTTACCGCCTCCTAGCTCGAGAGGAGGGATCCTTTCACTGCGTGCTCGGGAAAGAATTGCCGGCTTTTCCGTCGCATCTCAAGAGGAGGCTCTCCACAGGAAAGGCGAGAGGAACTCCAGGGTCGTGCCACCATTCCCAGAGTCCCCCAGATGTCTCAGTCCATTCCAGGGAATACTTTTGTCCCTGCACTGCCTCGACTTTCAAACCGAGCATCGACTCACACCACGGTGGCACGTGGGAGACTCTGTGTGAAAGCCTCGTGGAAAGCCTAGTGGGAAAGCCTCGAGGGAAAGCCACAGATCCCTTGATCCACGCGAAGGGAAGCGCGACACTGCTACTACAGCTCGGGAGGAAAACCCACGTGCATGTCCCACTCGCGACGAGGAATGACTCCCCTGGGAGACTCCAGAAGTACCCAAGATCCATGTCAGCACTGGAGAGGAATCCTGAGGTTCCGGCACAGACTCCACACAAGGTCTCAGGCCCCGGCATCGACGGGAGAGGAATCCCGAGAGGCCCCGAGCAACTGCATGGGGACTGGCCTTTCCTGAGGCCACCAGAGCGGGTCCCTGAGGTCCCAGTCGAAAGTCGAGAGCACCTGCCGCAACTAGAGAATATCCAGGAGGTTCTCCCCTCCAGGCGAGATGAGGCCCATTTCTGCTGAGGAGTCTCGAGGCTAATCACACCTAACCTCTCGAACTTCCAAAGGGTCCTTCACACCCTTGCTGCAACTCAAGAAGTTCCCCGACATACCCGTCTCCACTCGAGAGGAAGCACGAGAGTCCCGCCCAAATCCAGAGCAGCCCCGTTTCCGCCTCATACCTCGAGCGGTGGGATCCTTTCCCTGCGTGGTCGGGAAAGAATTCCCGGCGTTCCCGTCGCATCTCGGGAGGAGGCGCTCTCCAAGGAAAGCCGAGAGGAACTCCTGGGCGGCCACCATTCCCAGAGTCCCCAGATGTCTCAGTCCATTCCAGGGAAACCTGTTTTCCCTGCACTGCCTCGACTTTCAAGCCGAGGATCGACTCACACCCGGTGGACGTGGACAGCCCTGTGGGAAGCCTCGTGGGAAAGCCTCGAGGAAAGACACAGATCCCTTGATCCACGCTAAGGGAAGCCGACACTGCTGCTACAGGTCGGGGGAAAGCGGCACGTGCAGACCCCACTCGAGACGGAAACTGACTACCCTGGTGAGACTGCAAAAGTACCCAAGATCCATGTCGGCACTGGAGAGTAATCCTCAGGTTCCTTCACTGACTCCACACAAGGTCTTAGGCCCAGCATCGACGGGAGAGGAATCCCGAGAGACCCCGAACTACTCGCATGGGACTGGCCTTTCCTGAGCCACCAGAGGCGGGTCCCTGAGGTCCCAGTCGTAAGTCGAGAGCACCTGCCTCAACTCGAGAAAATCCAGGAGGTTCTCCCCTCCAGGCGAGATGAGGCCCATTTCGCTGAGGCGTCTCGAGGCTAATCACACCTAACCTCTGGAACTTCCAAAGGGTCCTTCACACCCTTGTGCAACTCAAGAAGTTCCCCGACATACCCGTCTCAACTCGAGAGAAGACGAGAGTCCCACCCACATCCAGAGGAGCCCCTTCGGCCTCCTAGCTCGAGAGGAGGGATCCTTTCGCCTGGGTGCTCGGGAAAGAATTCCCGAGTTCAGGTCGCATCTCAAGGGAGGCGCTCTCACAGGAAAGGCGAGAGAACTCCAGGGCGTGCCACGTTCCCTGAGTACCCCAGATGTCTCAGTCCATTCCAGGGAAACCTGTTTTCCCTGCACTGCTTCGACTTTCAAGGCGAGGATCAACTCACACCACGGTGGCACGTGGGACAGCCTGTGGGGAAGCCTCGTGGGAAAGCCTTGTGGGAAAGCCTCGAGGGAAAGCTACAGATCCCTTGATCCACGCGAAGGGAAGCTTGACACTGCTACTACAGCTCGGGAGCAAAGCGCACGTGCATCGACCCACTCGAGACGAGGACTGACTCCACTGGGGAGACTCCAGAAGTACCCAAAATCCATGTCAGCACTGGGAGAAGAATCCTCAGGTTCTGGCACCGACTCAACACAATGTCTTAGGCCCCGGCATCGACGGAGAGGAATCCCGAGAGGCGCGCCGAGCAACTCGCATGGGACTGCCTTTCCTGAGGCACCAGAGCGGGTCCCTGAGGTCCCCATCGTAAGATGAGAGCACCTGCCACAACTCGAGAAAATCCAGGAGGTTCTCCCCTCCAGGCTCGATGAGCCCATTTGTGCTGAGGCAAATAGGGGGTAATCACACTAAACTCTGAAACTCCAAAGGGTCTTTCACACCCTTGCTGCAACTCAAGAAGTTCCCCGACATACCCGTCTCCACTCAAGAGGAACACGAGAGTCCCCGCGCACTTCCAGAGTGGCCCGTTTCCGCCTGCTAGCTCGAGAGGAGGGATCCTTTCCCTGTGTGGTCGGGAAAGAATTCCTAGCGTTCCCGTCGCATCTCAAGAGGAGGCGCTCTCCAGAGGAAGGCGAGAGGAACTCCAGGATCAGGCCCCATTCCAGAGTCCCCCAGAATTCTCAGTTTATTCCAGGGAAACCTGTTTTCCCTGCACTGCTTCGACTTTCCAAGCCGAGGATCAACTCACACCACGGTGGCACGTGGGACAGCCCTTTGGGAAGCCTCATGGGAAAGCCTTCTGGAAAGCCTTGAGGGAAAGCCGCAGATCCCTTGATCCACGCGAAGGGAAGCTTGACACGCTGCTTACAGCTCGGGAGGAAAGCGCACGTGCATCGCCCTAACTCGAGACGAGGACTGACTCCACTGGGGGAGACTCCAGAAGTACCCCAAGATCCATGTCAGCACTGGAGAGGAATCCTCAGGTTCCGGCACTGACTTCACACAAGGTTTTAGGCCCCAGCATCGACGGGTAAGGAAAACGAAGGCCCCGAGAGGCCCCCGAGCAACTCGCAAGGGACTGGCCTTTCCTGAGGCACCAGAGCGGGTCCCAGAGGTCCCCGTCGTACAGTCGAGAGCACCTGCCACAAATCGAGAAAATCCAGGAGGTTCTCCCCTCCAGGCGAGATGAGGCCCATTTCCTCTGAGGCGTCTCGAGGCTAATCACATCTAACCATGTGGAACTTCCAAAGGTCCTTCACACCCTTGCTGCAACTCAAGAAGTTCCCCGACATACCCGTCTCCACTCGAGAGGAAGCACGAGAGTCCGCCCCCACATCCAGAGGAGCCCCGTTTCCGCCTCCTAGCTCGAGAGGAAGGATCCTTTCCCTGCGTGGTCGGGAAAGAATTCCCAGTGTTCCCGTCCCATCTCAAGAGGAGGCGCTCTCCACAGGAAAGTCGAGAGGAACTCCTGGCGGCATGCCACCATTCCCAGAGTCCCCCAGATATCTCAGTCCATTCCAGGGAACCCTGTTTCCCTGCACTGCCTCGACTTTCAAGGCCGAGGATCGACTCACACCTGTCGGTGTACGTGGGACAGCCCTGGTGGAAAGCCTCGTGGGAAAGCCTCAGGGAAAGCCCCCTGAACCCTTGATCCACGCAAAGGGAATCTCGACACTGCTGCTACAGCTCCGGAGGAAAGCGCACGTGCATGCCCCCAGTCGAGACGCGGACTGACTCCCCTGGGGAGACTCCAGAAGTACCCCAAGATCCATGTCAGCACTGGAGAGGAATCCTCAGGTTCCGGAACGACTCCACACAAGGTCTTAGGCACTATAATCGATGGGAGATGAATCCCGAGAGGCCCCCGAGCAACTCGCATGGGACTGGCCTTTCCTGAGGCCAACAGAGCGGGGTCCCTGAGGTCCCCGTTGTAAGACGAGAGCACCTGCCGCAACTCGAGAACATCCAGGAGGTGCTCCCCTCCAGGCGAGATGAGGCCCATTTCCGCTGAGGCGTCTCGATGCTAATCACACCTAACCTCTGGAACTTCCAAATGGTCCTTCACACGATTGCCTGCAACTCAAGAAGTTCCCCAACATAACCGTCTCCACTTGAGAGGAAGCACGGAGATCCCGGCCACATCCAGAGGAGCCCCATTTCCGTCTCCTAACTCGAGAGGAGGATCCTTTGCCATGCGTTTGTCCGGAAAGAATTCCCGGCGTTCCCGTCGCATCTCTAGAGGAGGCGCTCTCCACAGGAAAGCGGAGAGGAACTCCAGGGTCGTGGACCACCATTTCCCAGAGTCAACCAGATGTCTCCGTCCATTCCAGGGAAACCTGTTTTCCCTGCACTGCCTCGACTTTCAAGCCGAGGATCGACTCACACCACGGTGGCACGTGGGACAGCCCTGTGGGAAAGCCTCGTGGGAAAGCCTCGTGGGAAAGCCTCGAGGGAAAAGCCACAGATCCGTTGATCCACGGGAAGGGAAGGGTGACACTTCTGCTACAGGCTCGTGGAGAAAGCCCACGTGCATGCCGCCCCACTCGAGTGACGGGACTGACTTCCCCTGGGGAGACTCCAGAAGTACCCCCAAGATCCATGTCAGCACTGGAAGAGGAATCCTCAGGTTCCGGCACCGACTCCACACAAGGTCTTAGGCCCTAGCATCGATGGGAGAGGAATCCCGAGAGGCCCCGAGCAACTCGCATGGGGACTGGCCTTTCCCGAGGCCACCAGAGCGGGTCCCTGAGGTCCCCGTCTTAAGTCGAGAGCACCTGCTGCAACTCGAGAAAATCCAGGAGGTTCTCCCCTCCAGGCGAGATGAGGCCCATTTCCGCTGAGGCGTCTCGAGGCTATTCACACCTAAACTCTGGAACTTCCAAGGGGTCCTTCCACCCTTGCTCCAACTCAAGAAGTGCCGCGAGATTCCCGTCTCCACTCAAGAGGGAGCACGAGAGTCCCGCTACATCCAGAGGAGCCCCGTGTCCGACTCCTAGCTCGAGAGGAGGGATCCTTTCCCTGCGTGGTCGGGAAAGAATTCCCGGCGTTCCCGTCGCATCTCAAGTGGAGGCGCTCTCCACAGGAAAGGCGAGAGGAACTCCAGGGTGTGCCACATTCCCAGAGTCCCCAGATGTCTCAGTCCATTCCAGGGAAAACTGTTTTCCCTGCACTGCCTCGACCTTCAAGCCGAGGATCGACTCACACCACGGTGGCACGTGGGACAGCCCTGTAGGAAAGCCTCGTGGGAAACCCTCGGGGAAAGCCTCAAGGGAAAGCCACAGATCCATTAATCAACTGCGAAGGGTAGCGTGACACTGCTGCTACAGCTCGCGGAAGGTAAGCGTACGTGCATTCCCCCACTCGAGACGAGGACTGACTCCCCTGGGGAGACTCCACAAGTACCCCCAGATCCATTTCACACTGGAGAGAAATCCTCAGGTTCCGGCATCGACTCCACACAAGGTCTTAGGCCCCGGCATCGACGGGAGAGGAATCCCTAGAGGCCCCCAAGCAACTCGAATGGGGACTGGCCTTTTCCTGAGGCCAGCAGAGCGGGTCCTGAGGTCCCCGTCGTAAGTCTAGAGCACCTGCTGCAACTCGAGAAAATCTAGGAGGTTCTGGCCTCCAGGCGAGATGAGGCCCATTTCCGCTGAGGCGTCTCAAGGCTATTCTCACCTAAACTCTGGAACTTCCAAAGGGTCCTTCACACCCTTGCTCCAACTCAAAAGTTCCGCGAGATTCCCGTCTCCACTCGGAGAGGGAGCACGAGAGTCCCGCCTACATCCAGAGGAGCCCTTTTCCTCTCCTAGCCGGACAGGAGGGATCCTTTCCCTGCGTGTTCGGAAAAGAATTCCCGGCGTTCCAGTCACATCTCAAGAGGGGGCGGCTTTCCACAGAAAGGCGAGAGGAAATCCAGGGTCGTGCCACCATTCCTAGAGTCCCCCAGATGTCTCAGTCCATTCCAGCGAAGCCTGTTCCCCGGCACTGCCTCGACTTTCAAACGAGGATCGACTGACACCACTGTGGCACGTGGGATATCACTGTGGAAATCCTCGTGAAAGCCTGTGCGAAAGCGTCGTGGGAAAGCGTGCGTGGAAAGCCTCGAGGGAAGCCACAGATCCTTGATCCTTTCGAAGGGAAGCTCAACACTGCTGCTACAGCTCGCGAGGAAAGTGCACGTGCATCCCCACTCGAGACGAGGACTGACTCCCCTGGGGAGACTCCAGAAGTACTCCAAGATACAAGTCAGCAATGGAGAGGAATCCTCACGTTTTGGCACAGACTCCACACAAGATCTTAGGTCCCGGCACCAACGGGAGAGGAATCCCGATAGGCCCGTGAGCAACTCGCATGGGGACTGGCCTTTCGTGAGGCCACAAGAGCGGGTCCATGATGTCCCGTCGTAAGTCGAGAGCACCGGCTGCAACTCGAGAAAATCCAGGAGGTTCTCCTCTCCTGGCGAGATGAGGCCCATTCCGCTGAGGCGTCTCGAGGCTAATCACACCTAAACTCTGGAACTTCCAAAGGTCCTTCACACCCTTGCTGCAACTCAAGAAGTTCCCCGACATACCCGATCCACTCGAGAGGAAGCACGAGAGTCCCGCCACATCCAGAGGAGCCCCTTTCCGCCTCATAGCTCGAGAGGAGGGATCCTTTCCCTGCGTGGTCGGGAAAGAATTCCCGGTGTTCCGTTGCATCTCAAGAGGAGGCACTCTCCACAGGAAGGCGAGAGGAACTCCTGGTCGTGCCACCATTCCAGAGACCCCTGGATGTCTCAGTCCATTCCAGGGAAAACTGTTTTCCCTGCACTGCGTCAACTTTCAAGCCGAGGATCGACTCACACCTCGTGGAACTTGGGACAGCCCTGTGGGAAAGCATCGTGGAAAGCCTCGGGAAAGCTTGAGGGAAAGCCGCAGATCCCTGATCCAAGCGAAGGGAAGCGTGAAACTGCTGCTACAGCTCGGAGGAAAGCGCACGGGCATGTCCCCAATAGAGACAGGACTGAGTCCCCTGGGAGACTCCAGAAGTACCCCAGGAACCATGTCAGCACTGGAGAGGATCCTCAGGTTCCGGCACCGACTCCACACTAGGTATTAGGAGCCGCATCGACGGAGAGGATCTCGAGAGGCCCCGAGCAATTCGCAAGGGTACTGGCCTTTCCGAGGCCACCAGAGCGGGTCCCTGTGGCCCCACGTCGTAATTCGAGAGCACCTGCCGCAACTCGAGAACATCCAGGAGGTTCTCCCCTCCAGGCGAGATGAGGCCATTTCCGCTGAGGCATCTCGAGGCTAATCGCATCTAACATCTGGAACTTCCAAAGTGTTCATCACACTTGCTGCAACTCAAGAAGTTACCCGACATACAAGTATCCACTCGAGAGGAAGCACGAGAGTCCCTCCCACATCCAGAGGAGCCCCATTTCCACCTCCTAGCCCGAGAGGAGGGATCCTTTCCCTGCGTGGTCGGGAAAGAATTCCCGGCGTTCCCAACGCATCTCAAGAGGAGGCGCTCCACCACAGGAAAGGCGAGAGGAACTCCAGGGTCGTATCACCATTCCCAGAGTCGCCCAGATGTCTCAGTGCATTCCAGGGAAACCTGTTTTCCCTGCACTGCCTCGACTTTCAAGCCGAGGATGGACTCACACCACGTGTCACGTGGACAGCCCGCGTGGGAAAGCCTCGTGGGAAAGACCCCTCGTGGGAAAGCCTCGAGGGAAGCCCTGATCCATGATCCACGCGAAGGGAAGCGCGACACTGCTGCTAGAGCTCGGAAGGAAAGCGCACGTGCATGCCCCA
>NW_017197629.1:0-7988 GCF_001704415.2 Capra hircus
CCTCTCGTCTTTCGTGTGGAGAGCGCCTCCTCTGGAGAGATGCGACGGGAACGCCGGGAATTCTTTCCCGACCACGCAGGGAACGGATCCCTACTCTCGAGCTAGGAGGCGGAAACGGGGCTCCTCTGGATGTGCGTGGGACTCTCGTGCTTCCTCTCGAGTGGAGACGGGTATGTGGGAACTTCTTGAGTTGCAGCAAGGGTGTTAAGGACCCTTTGGAAGTTCCAGAGGTTAGGTGTGATTAGCCTCGTGACGCCACAGCGGAAATGGGCCTCATCTCCCCTGAAAGGGAGAACCTCCTGGATTTTCTCGAGTTGCGGCAGGTGTCCTCGACTTACGACAGGGACCTCAGGGACCCGCTCTGGTGGCCTCAGGAAAGGTCAGTCCCCATGCGAGTGGCTAGGGGCCTCTCGGAATTCCTCTCCCGTCGTAGCCGGGCCCTAAGACCTTGTGTCGTGTCGGTGCCGGAACCTGAGTATTCCTCTCCAGTGCTGACATGGATTTTGGGGTACTTCTGGAGTCTCCCCAGGGGAGTCAGTCCTCGTCTCGAGTTGGGGCTTGCACGTGTGCTTTCCTCCAGAGCTGTAGCAGCAGTGTCACGCTTCCCTTCGTGTGGATCAAGGGATCAGTGGCTTTCCCTCGAGGGTTTACCACGACGCTTTCCACGAGGCTTTCCCACAGGGCTTTCCCTCGTGCAACCGTGGTGTGAGTCGATCCTCGGCTTGAAAGTGGAGGCAGTGCCAGGAAAACAGTTTTCCCTGGAATGGACTGAGACATCTTGGGGACTCTGGGAATGGTGGCACGACCCTGGAGTTCCTCTCGCCTTTCCTGTGGCGAGCGCCTCCTCTTGAGATGCGATGGGAATGCAGGGAATTCTTTCCCGACCACGCACTGAAAGGATCCCTCCTCTCGAGCTATGAGGCAGAGAAGGGGCTCCACTGGATATGGGCGGGATCCTTTGCTTCCTCTCAAGTGGCGACGGGTATGTTGGGGAACTTCTTGAGTTGAAGCAAGGGTGTGAAGGACTCTTTGGAAGTTCGAGAGTTTAGGTGTGATTAGCCTCGAGACGCCTCAGCGGAAATGGGCCTCATCTCACCTGGAGGGGAGAACCTCCTGGATTTTCTCGAGTTGCGGCAGGTGCTCTCGACTTACGACCTGGACCTCAAGTACCCGCTTAGGTGGCCTGAGGAAAGGCCAGTCCCCATGCGAGTTGCTCGGGGCCTCTCGGGATTCCTCTCCCTTCGATGTCGGGGCCTAAGACCTTGTGTGCAGTCGGTGCCGGAACCTGAGGATTCCTTTCCAGTGCTGACATGGATCTTGGGCTACCTCTGGAGTCTCCCCAGGGGATTCAGGCCTCGTCTCGAGTGGGAGCATGAGTGTGCCCTTTCCTCCCATGCTGTAGCAGCAGTGTCATGCTTCTGCTTGCGTGGACCAAGGGATCTGTGACTTTCCCTCGAGTCTTTCCCACGAGGCTCTCCCACAGGGCTGTCCCACGTGTCTCGGTGGTGTGAGTCGATCCTCGGCGTGAAAGCCGAGGCAGTGCAGGGAAAACAGGTTCCTGTGGAATGGACTGAGACATCTGGGGGAGTCTTGGAATGGTGGCACGACCCTGCAGTTCCTCTCCCCTTTCCTTTGGAGAGCGCCTCCTCTTGAGATGCGATGGGAATGCCGGAAATTCTTTCCCGACCATGTAGGGAAAGGATCCCTCATCTCGAGCTACGAGCCGGAAACGGAGCTCCTCTGGATGTGGCCGGGACCCTCGTGTTTCCTCTTGAGTGGAGACGGGTATGTCGGGGAACTTCTTGAGTTGCAGCATGACTGTGAAAGACTCTTTTGAAGTTCCAGAGTTCACGTGTGATTAGCCTCGAGACACCTCAGTGGAAACGGGCCTCATCTCGCCTGCAGGGGAGAACCTCCTGGATTTTCTCGAGTTGCGTCAGGTGCTCTCGAGTTACGACGGAGACATCAGGGACCCGCTCTGGTGACCTCAGGAAAGGCCAGTCCCCATGCGAGGTGCTAGGGGGCCTCTCAGGATTCCTCTCCCGTCTATGCCGGGGCCTAAGACTTGTGTGGAGTCGGGACCGGAACCTGAGGATTCCTCTCCAGTGCTGACATGGATCTTGGCGTACTTCTGGAGTCTCCCAAGCTTGCGTCAGTCCTCGGCTCGAGTGGGGTCATGCACGTGCGCTTTCCTCCCGAGCGGTAGCAGCAGTGTCGCGCTTCCCATCTCGTGGATCAAGGTATCTGTGGCTTTCCCTCGAGGCTTTCCCACGAGGCTTTCCCACGAGGCTTTGCCACAGGGCTGTCCCACGTGCCACAGTGGTGTGAGTCGATCCTCGGCTTGAAAGTCGAGTCAGTGCGGGGAAACAGGTTTCCCTGGAATGGACTGAGACATCTGGGGGACTCGGAGAATGGTGGCATGTCCCTGGAGTTCCTCTCGCCTTTCCTGTGGAGAGCGCCTCCTCTTGAGATGCGACGAGAACGCCGGGAATTCTTTCCCGACCTCGAAGGGAAAGGATCCCTCCTCTCGAGCTATGAGGCGGAAACGGGGCTCCTCTGGATGTGGGCGGAACTATCGTGCTTCCTCTTAAGTGCAGACGGGTATGTCGGGGAACTTCTTGATTTGCAGCAAGGGTGTGAAGGACCCTTTGGAAGTTCCAGAGTTTAAGTGTGCTTAGCCTTGAGATGTGTCAGCGGAAATAGGCTTCATTTTGCCTGGAGGGGAGAACATCCTTGATTTTCTCCAGTTGCGGCAGGTGCTCTCGACTTACAATGGGGACCGCAGGGACCCGCTCTGGTGGCCTCAGGAAAGGCCAGTCAAGATCCAAGACAGCATTGGAGAGGGAGAGACATCACGAGAGGCTCCCGAGCAACTCGCATGGGGACTGGCCTTTCCTGAGGCCACCAAAGCGGGTCCCTGAGGTCCCCGTCGTAAGTCGAGAGCACCTGGCGCAACTCGAGAAAATCCAGGAGGTTCTCCCCTCCAGGCGAGATGAGACCCATTTGCGCTGAGGCATCTCGAGGCTAATCACACCTAACCTCTGGAACTTCCAAAGGGCCCTTCACACCATTGCTGCAACTCAAGAAGTTCCCCGACATACCCGTTTCCACTCGAAAGGAAGCACGAGAGTCCCGCCCACAACCAGAAGAGCCCCGTTTCAGCCTCATAGCTCGAGAGGAGGGATCCTTTCCCTTCGTGGTCGGGAAAGAATTTCCGGCGTTCCCGTCCCATCTCAAGAAGAGGCGCTCTCCACAGGAAAGGCGAGAGGAACTCAGGGTCGTGCCACCATTCCCAGAGCCCCCAGATGTCTCAGTCGATTCCAGGGAAACCTGTTTTCCCCGCAATGCCTCGACTTTCAAGCCGAGGATCGACTCAGAACTCGGTGGCACGAGGGAGAGCCCTGTGAAAAGCCTAGTGGGAAAGCCTCGTGGGAAAGCCTACTGAGAAAGCCACAGATCCCTGGATCCACGCAAAGGGAAGCGTGACACTGCTGCTAAAGCTCGGGAGGAAAGCGCACGTGCACGCCACACTCGCGACGAGGACTGACTCCCCTGGGAGACTCCAGAAGTACCCCAAGATCCATGTCAGAACTGGAGAGGAATCCTCAGGTTCCGGCACCGACTCCACACAATGTCTCAGGCCCCGGCATAGACGGGAGAGGAATCGCTAGAGGCCCACGAGCAACTCGCATGGGGACGGGCCTTTCCTGAGGGCACTAGAGCGTGTCCCTGAGGTCCCCGTCGGAAGCCGAGAGCACCTGCGGCAACTCGAGAAAATCCAGGAGGTTCTCCCCTCCAGGCGAGATGAGGCCCATTTCCGCTGAGGAGTCTCGAGGCTTATCACACCTAAACTCTGGAACTTTCAAAGGGTCCTTCACACCTTTGCTGCAACTCAAGAAGTTCCCCGACATACCCGTCTCCACTCGAGAGGAAGCACGAGAGTGCCGCCCTCATCCTTAGGAGCCCCGTTTCCGCCTCCTAGCTCGAGAGGAGGGATCCTTTCCCTGCGTGGTCGGGAAAGAATTCCGGAGTTCCCTTCGCATCTCAAGAAGAGGCGCTCTCCACAGGAAAGGCGAGAGGAACTCCAGGGTCGTGCCACCATTCCCTGAGCCCCCAGATGTCTCAGTCTATTCCAGGGAAACCTGTTTTCCCTGCACTGCCTTGACTTTCAAGCCGACGATCGACCTACACCACGGTGGCACGAGGGACAGCCCTGTTGGAAAGCCTCGTGCCTCATGGGAAAGCCTCGAGGGAAAGCCACAGATCCCTTGATCATCGCGAAGGGAAGCGTGACACTGCTGCTACAGCTCGGGAGGAAAGCGCACGTGCATGCCCCCACTCGAGACGAGGACTGACTCCCCTGGGGAGATCCAGAAGTACCCCAAGATCCATGTCAGCACTGGAGAGGAATCCTCAGGTTCTGGCACCGAATCCACACAAGGTCTTAGGCCCCGGCATCGACGGAGAGGAATACCGAGAGGCCCCGAGCAACTCCATGGGACTGGCCTTTCCTGAGGCCACCAGAGCGGGTCCCTGAGGTACCCGTCGTAAGTCGAGAGCACCTGCCGCAACTCGAGAAAATCCAGGAGGTTCTCCCCTCCAGGCGAGATGAGGCCCATTTCCGCTGAGGAGTCTCGAATCTTATCACACCTAAGCTCTGGAACTTCCAAAGGGTCCTTCACACACTTGCTGCAATTCAAGAAGATCCCCGACATACCAGTCTCCACTCGAGAGGAAGCACGAGAGTCCTGCCCACACCCAGAGGAGCCCCGTTTCCGCCTCCTAGCTCGAGAGGAGGGATCCTTTCCCTGCGTGGTCGGGAAAGAATTCCCGGCGTTTCCGTCACATCTCAAGGGGAGGTGCTCTCCACAGGAAAGGCGAGAGGAACTCCAGGGTGGTGCCACCATTCCCAGAGTCCCCCAGATGTCTCAGTCCATTCCAGGGAAACCTGTTTTCCCTGCACTGCCTCGACTTTCAATCCGAGGAACGACTCACACCACGGTGGCACGTGGGACAGCCCTGTGGGAAATCCTCATGAAAAAGCATCGTGGGAAAGCCTCCAGATAAAGCCAGAGATCCCTGGATCCTGGCGAAGGGAAGCGTGACACTGCTGCTACAGCTCTGGAGGAAAGTGCACATGAATGCCCCCACTAGAGATGAGGACTGACTCACCTGGGAGACTCCAGAAGTACCCCAAGAACCATGTAAGCACTGGAGAGTTATTCTCAGGTTCCAGCACCGACTCCACACAAGGTATAAGGCGCCGGCATTGACGGGAGAGGAATTCCGAGATGCCCCCAAACAACTCGCATGGGGACTGGCCTTTCCTGAGGAAATCAGAGCGGGTCCCTGAGGTCCCCATCGTAAGTCGAGAGCACCTGCCGCAACTCGAGAAAATCCAGGAGGTTCTCCCCTCCAGGCGAGATGAGGCCCATTTCCGCTGAGGCGCCTCGAGGCTAATCACACCTAACCTCTGGAACTTCCAAAGGATCCTTCACACCCTTGCTGCAACTCAAGAAGTTCCCGACATACCCGTCTCCACTCGAGAGGAAGCACGAGAGTCCCGCCCACATCCAGAGGAGCCCTGTTTCCGCCTCCTAGCTCGAGAGGAGGGATCATTTCCCTGCGTGGTCGGGAAAGAAATCCGGCGTTCCCGTCGCATCTCAAGAGGAGGCGCTCTCCACAGGAAAGGCGAGAGGAACTCCAGGGTCGTGCCACATTCCCAGAGTCCACCAGATGTCTCAGTCCATTCCAGGGAAAACTGTTTTCCCTGCACTGCCGCGACTTTCAAGCCGAGGATCGACTCACACCACGGTGGCACGTGGGACAGCCCTGTGGAAAGCCTCGAAAGCCTCGTGGAAAGCCTCGAGGGAAAGCCACAGATCCCTTGATCCTCGCGAAGGGAATCGCGACACTGCTGCTTCAGCTCGGGAAGAAATCGCACGTGCATGCCCCACTCGAGACGAGGACTGACTCCCCTGGGGAGACTCCAGAAGTACCCCAAGATCCATGTCGGCACTGGAGAGGAATCCTCAGGTTCCGGCACCCACTCCACACAAGATCTTAGGCCCCGGCATTGACGGGAGAGGAATCCCGAGAGGCCCCGAGCAACTCGCATGGGGACTGGCCTTTCCTGAGGCCACCAGAGCGGGTGCCTGAGACCCGTCGTAAGTCGAGAGCACCTGCCGCAACTCGAGAAAATCCAGGAGGTTCTCCCCTCCAGGCGAGATGAGGCCCATTTCCGCTGAGGCGTCTCGAGGCTAATCACACCTAACCTATGGAACTTCAAAGGGTCCTTCACACCCTTGCTGCAACTCAAGAAGTTCCCCGACATACCCGTCTCCACTCGAGAGGAAGCACGAGAGTCCCGCCCACATCCAGAGGAGCCCCGTTTCCGCCTCCTAGCTCGAGAGGAGGGATCCTTTCCCTGCGTGGTCGGGAAAGAATTCCGAGTTCCCTTCGCATCTCAAGAAGAGGCGCTCTCCACAGGAAAGGCGAAAGGAACTCCAGGGTCGTGCCACCATTCCCAGAGTCCCCAGATGTCTCAGTCCATTCCAGGGAAACCTGTTTTCCTGCACTGCCTCGACTTTCAAGCTCACGATCGACCTACACCACGGCACGTGGGACAGCCCTGTGGGAAAGCCTCGTGGGAAATCCTCATGGGAAAGCCTCGAGGGAAAGACACAGATCCCTTGATCCACGCGAAGGGAAGCGTGACACTGCTGCTACAGCTCGGGAGGAAAGCACAGGTGCATGCCCCCACTCGAGAGGAGGACTGACTCCCCTGGGGAGACTCCAGAAGTACCCCAAGATCCATGTCAGCACTGGAGAGGAATCCTCAGGTTCCGGCACCGACTCCACACAAGGTCTTAGGCCCGGCATCGACGGGAGAGGAATCCGAGAGGCCCCGAGCAACTCGCATGGGGACTGGCCTTTCCTGAGGCCACCAGAGCGGGTCCCTGAGGTCCCCGTCGTAAGTCGAGAGCACCTGCCGCAACTCGAGAAAATCCAGGAGGTTCTCCCCTCCAGGCGAGATGAGGCCCATTTCCGCTGAGGGGCTCGAGGCTAATCACAAACCTCTGGAACTTCCAAAGGGTCCTTCACACCCTTGCTGCAACTCAAGAAGTTCCCCGACATACCCGTCTCCACTCGAGAGGAAGCACGAGAGTCCCGCCCACACCAGAGGAGCCCGTTTCCGCTCCTAGCTCGAGAGGAGGGATCCTTTCCCTGCGTGTCGGGAAAGAATTCCCGGCGTTCCCGTCGCATCTCAAGAGGAGCGCTCTCCACAGGAAAGGCGAGAGGAACTCCAGGGTCGTGCCACCATTCCCAGAGTCCCCCAGATGTCTCAGTCCATTCCAGGGAAACCTGTTTTCCCTGCTCTGACTTTCACCCGAGGATCGACTCACACCACGGTGGCACGTGGGACAGACCTGTGGAAAGGCACGTGGGAAATTCATGGGAAAGCCTCGAGGGAAAGCCACAGATCCCTTGATCCACGCGAAGGGAAGCGTGACACTGCTGCTACAGCTCGGGAGGAAAGCGCACGTGCATGCCCCCACTCGAGACGAGGACTGACTCCCCTGGGGAGACTCCAGAAGTACCCCAAGATCCATGTCAGCACTGGAGAGGAATCCTCAGGTTCCGGCACCGACTCCACACAAGGTCTTAGGCCCCGGCATCGACGGGAGAGGAATCCCGAGAGGCCCCGAGCAACTCGCATGGGACTGGCCTTTCCTGAGGCCACCAGAGCGGGTCCCTGAGGTCCCCGTCGTAAGTCGAGACCACCTGCCGCAACTCGAGAAAATCCAGGAGGTTCTCCCCTCCAGGCGAGATGAGGCCCATTTCCGCTGAGGGGGGCTCGAGGCTAATCACATCTAACCTCTGGAACTTCAAAGGGTCCTTCACACCCTTGCTGCAACTCAAGAAGTTCCCCGAAGTTCCCGACCCGTCTCCACTCGAGAGGAAGCACGAGAGTCCCGCCCACATCC
>NW_017197630.1:0-7988 GCF_001704415.2 Capra hircus
GCAGAGGAACTCCAGGGTCGTGCCACCATTCCCAGAGTCCCCCAGATGTCTCAGTCCATTCCAGGGAAACCTGTTTTCCCTGCACTGCTCGACTTTCAAGCCGAGGATCGATCACACAAGCACGGGGCACTGTGGGAAAGCCTGTGCGGAAAGCCTCGGGAAAGCCACAGATCCCTTGATCCACGCGAGGGAAGCGTGACACTGCTGCTACAGCTCGGAGGAAAGCGCACGTGCATGCCCCCACTCGAGACGAGGACTGACTCCCTGGGGAGACTCCAGAAGTACCCCAAGATCCATGTCAGCACTGGAGAGGAATCCTCAGGTTTTGGCACCGACTCCACACAAGGTCTTAGGCCCGCATCGACGGGAGAGGAATCCCGAGAGGCCCCGAGCAACTCGCATGGGGACTGGCCTTTCCTGAGGCCACCAGAGCGGGTCCCTGAGGTCCCCGTCGTAAGTCGAGAGCACCTGCCGCAACTCGAGAAAATCCAGGAGGTTCTCCCTCCAGGCGAGATGAGGCCATTTCCGCTGAGGAGTCTCGAGGCTAATCACACCTAACCTCTGGAACTTCCAAAGGGTCCTTCACACCCTTGCTGCAACTCAAGAAGTTCCCCCCGACATACCCGTCTCCACTCAAGAGGGAGAGTCCGCAGAGGCCGCGTTTCCGCCTCCTAGCTCGAGAGGAGGGATCCTTTCCCTGCGTGGTCGGGAAAGAATTCCTAGCATTCCCGTCGCATCTCAAGAGGAGGCGCTCTCCACAGGAAGGCGAGAGGAACTCCAGGATCAGGCCCCATTCCCAGAGTCCCCAGATCTCAGATTCCAGGAAACCTGTTTCCCTGCACTGCCTCGACTTTCAAGCGAGGATCGACTCAACCACGCACGCACGTGGGAAAGCCCTGTGGGAAAGCCTCGTGGGAAGCCTCGAGGGAAAGCCCACAGATCCCTTGATCCACGCGAAGGGAAGCGCGACACTGCTGCTACAGCTCGGGAGGAAAGCACGTGCATGTGCCCCACTCGAGACGAGGACTGACTCCACTGGGGAGACTCCAGAAGTACCCCAAGATCCATGTCAGCACTGGAGAGGAAACCTCAGGTCTGGCACCGACTCCACACAAGGTCTTAGGCCCCGGCATCGACGGGAGAGGAATCCCGAGAGGCCCCCGAGCAACTCGCATGGGGACTGGCCTTTCCTGAGGCCACCAGAGGGTCCCTGAGTCCCCGTCGTAAGTCGAGAGCACCTGCCAACTCGAGAAAATCCAGGAGGTTCTCCCTCCAGGCGAGATGAGGGCCATTTCCGCTGAGGCGTCTCCAGGCTAATCACACCTAACCTCTGGAACTTCCAAAGGGTCCTTCACACCCTTGCTGCAACTCAAGAAGTTCCCCGACATACCCGTCTCCACTCGAGAGGAAGCACGAGAGTCCCGCCACATCCAGAGGAGCCCCGTTCCGCCTCCTAGCTCGAGAGGAGGGATCCTTTCCCTGCGTGGTCGGGAAAGAATTCCCGGCATTCCCGTCGTATCTCAAGAGGAGGCCTCTCTCAAGAAAGGAGAGAGGAACTCCAGGGTCGTGCCACCATTACCAGAGTCCCCAGAGGTCAGTCCATTCCAGGGAAACTGTTTCCCTGCACTGCCTAGACTTTCAAGCCGAGGACTCACACCACGGTGGCACGTGGGAGAGCTCTGTGGGAAAGCCTCGTGGGAAAGCCTCGCCTCCTCGAGAAAGCCACAGATCCCTTGATCCACGCGAATGGAAGCGCGACACTGCTGCTACAGCTCGGGAGGAAAGCGCACGTGCATGCCCCCACTCGAGACGAGGACTGACTCCACTGGGGAGACTCCAGAAGTACCCCAAGATCCATGTCAGCACTGGAGAGGAATCCTCACTTTCCGGCACCACTCCACACAAGTCTTAGGCCCGGCATCGACGGGAGAGGAATCCCGAGAGGCCCGAGCAACTCGCATGGGGACTGGCCTTTCCTGAGGCAACCAGAGTGGGTCCCTGAAGTCCCCTTCGTAAGTCGAGAGCACCTGCCGCAACTCGAGAAAATCCAGGAGGTTCTCCCCTCCAGGCGAGATGAGGCCCATTTCCGCTGAGGCGTCTCGAGGCTATTCACACCTAACCTCTGGAACTTCCAAAGGGTCCTTCACACCCTTGCTGCAACTCAAGAAGTTCCCCGACATTCCCGTCTCCACTCAAGAGGAACACGAGAGTCCCGCCACATCCAGAGGGCCCCGTTTCCGTCTGCTAGCTCGAGAGGAGGGATCCTTTCCCTGTGGTCGGGAAAGAATTTCCGGCGTTCCCGTCGCATCTCAAGAGGAGGCGCTCTCCACAGGAAGGCGAGAGGAACTCCAGGTCGGCCCCATTCCCAGAGTCCCCAGATGTCTCGTTATTCCAGGGAAACCTGTTTTCCCCCTGCACTGTCGACTTTCAAGCCGAGGATCGACTCACACCACGGTGGCACGTGGACAGCCCTGTGTGAAAGCCTCGGGGAAAGCCCCTGATCCCTTGATCCACGCGAAGGGAAGCGACACTGCTACTACAGCTCGGAGGAAAGCGCACGTGCATCCCCCACTCGAGACGAGGACTGACTCCCTGGGGAGACTCCAGAAGTACCCCAAGATCCATGTCAGCACTGGAGAGGAACCTCAGGTCTGGCACCGACTCCACACAAGGTCTTAGGCCCCGCATCGACGGGAGAGGAATCCCGAGAGGCCCGAGCAACTCGGGGACTGGCCTTTCCTGAGGCACCAGAGCGGGTCCCTGAGGTCCCGTCGTAAGTCGAGAGCACCTGCCGAAACTCGAGAAAATCCAGGAGGTTCTCCCATCCAGGCGAGATGAGGCCATTTCCGCTGAGTCTCAGGCTAATCACACCTAACCTCTGGAACTTCCAAAGGGTCTTCACACCCTTGCTGCAACTCAAGAAGTTCCCCGACATACCCCGTCTCCACTCGAGAGGAACACGAGAGTCCCGCCACATCCAGAGTGGCCCCGTTTCCGCCTGCTAGCTCGAGAGGAGGGATCCTTTCCCTGCGTGGTCGGGAAAGAATTCCGCGTTCCCGTCGCATCTCAAGAGGAGGCGCTCTCCAAGAAAGGCGAGAGGAACTCCAGGATCGGCCCCATTCCCAGAGTCCCCCAGAATCTCAGTCCATTCCAGGGAAACCTGTTTCCCTGCACTGCTTCGACTTTCAAGCCGAGGATCACTCACACCACGGTGGCACGTGGGAAAGCCCTGTGGGGAAGCCTCGTGGGAAAGCCTTGGGAAAGCCTCGAGGGAAAGCCACAGATCCCTTGATCCGCGAAGGAAGCGCGACACTGCTGCTACAGCTCGGGAGGAAAGCGGACGTGCATCCCCCACTAGTGACGAGGACTGACTCCACTGGGGAGACTCCAGAAGTACCCCAAGATCCATGTCAGCACTGGAGAGGAATCCTCACTTTCGGCACCACTCACCCAAGATCTTAGGCCCCGGCATCGACGGGAGAGGAATCCCGAGAGGCCCGAGCAACTCGCATGGGGACTGGCCTTTCCTGAGGCCACCAGAGTGGGTCCCTGAGTCCCCTTCGTAAGTCGAGAGCACCTGCCGCAACTCGAGAAAATCCAGGAGGTTCTCCCTCCAGGCGAGATGAGGCCCATCTCCGCTGAGGCGTCTCGAGGCTATTCACACCTAAACTCTGGAACTTCCAAAGGGGTTCTTCACACCCTTGCTGCAACTCCAAAGTTCCCCGACATTCCCGTCTCCACTCGAGAGGAAGCACGAGAGTCCCGGCCACATCCAGAGGAGCCCCGTTTCCGCCTCCTAGCTAGAGAGGAGGGATCCTTTCCCTGCATGGTCGGGAAAGAATTCCCGGCGTTCCCGTCGCATCTCAAGAGGAGGCGCTCTCCACAGGAAAGGCGAGAGGAACTCCAGGGTCGTGCCACCATTCCAGAGTCAACCAGATGTCTCCGTCCATTCCAGGGAAACCTGTTTTCCCTGCACTGCCTCGACTTTCAAGCCGAGGATCGACTCACACCACGGTGGCACGTGTGACAGCCCTGTGTGAAAGCCTCGGGGAAAGCCCCTGATCCTTGATCCACGCGAAGGGAAGTACGACACTGCTGCTACAGTTCGGGAGGAAAGCGCACGTGCATGCCCCACTCGAGATGAGGACTGACTCACCTGGGAGACTCCAGAAGTACCCCAAGTTCCATGTCTGCACTGGAGAGGAATCCTCAGTTTCCGGCACCGACTCCACACAAGTCTTAGGCCCCGGCATCGACGGGAGAGGAATCCCCAGAGGCACCCGAGCAACTCGCATGGGGACTGGCCTTTCCTGAGGCAACCAGAGCGGGTCCCTGAGGTCCCGTCGTAATCCGAGAGCACCTGCCGCAACTCGAGAAAATCCAGGAGGTTCTCCCTCCAGGCGAGATGAGGCCCATTTCCGCTGAGGAGTCTCGAGGCTATTCACACCTAACCTCTGGAACTTCCAAAGGGTCCTTCACACCCTTGCTGCAACTCAAGAAGTTCCCCGACATACCCGTCTCCACTCAAGAGGAACACAAGAGTCCCGCGCACTTCCAGAGTGGCCCCGTTTCCGCCTGCTAGCTCGAGAGGAGGGATCCTTTCCCTGTGTGGTCGGGAAAGAATTCCTAGCGTTCCCGTCGCATCTCAAGAGGAGGCGCTCTCCAGAGGAAGGCGAGAGGAACTCCAGGATCAGGCCCCATTCCCAGAGTCCCCCAGAATTCTCAGTTTATTCCAGGGAAACCTGTTTTCCCTGCACTGCTTCGACTTTCAAGCCGAGGATCAACTCAAACCACGGTGGCACGTGGGAAAGCCCTGTGGGGAAGCCTCGTGGGAAAGCCTTGTGGGAAAGCCTTGAGGGAAAGCCACAGATCCCTTGATCCACGCGAAGGGAAGCTTGACACTGCTACTACAGCTCGGGAGGAAAGCGCACGTGCATCGCCCCACTCGAGACGAGGACTGACTCCACTGGGGAGACTCCAGAAGTACCCCAAGATCCATGTCAGCACTGGAGAGGAAACCTCAGGTCTGGCACCGACTCCACCCAAGGTCTTAGGCCCCGATATCGACGGGAGAGGAATCCCGAGAGGCCCCCGAGCAACTAGCTTGGGGACTGGCCTTTCCTGAGGCCACAAGAGCGGGTCCCTGAGGTCCCCGTCGTAAGTCGAGAGCGCCTGCCGAAACTCGAGAAAATCCAGGAGGTTCTCCCATCCAGGCGAGATGAGGGCCATTTCCGCTGAGGCGTCTCCAGGCTAATCACACCTAACCTCTGGAACTTCCAAAGGGTTCTTCACACCCTTGCTGCAACTCAAGATGTTCCCCGACATACCCAGCTCCACTCGAGAGGAAGCACGAGAGTCCCGCTCACATCCAGAGAAGCCCCGTTTCCGCCTCCTAGCTCGAGAGGAGGGATGCTTTCCCTGCGTGGTCGGGAAAGAATTCCCGGCATTCCCGTCGTATCTCAAGAGGAGGCACTCTCTACAAGAAAGGAGAGAGGAACTCCAGGGTCGTGCCACCATTACCAGAGTCCCCCAGAGGTCTCAGTCCATTCCAGGGAAAACTGTTTCCCTGCACTGCCTAGACTTTCAAGCCGAGGATCCACTCACACCACGGTGGCACGTGGGAGAGCTCTGTCTCGTGGGAAAGCCTCGTGGGAAGGCCTCGAGGGAAAGCCTCGAGGAAAGCCACAGATCCCTTGATCCAAGCGAATGGAAGCGCGACACTGCTGCTACAGCTCGGGAGGAAAGCGGACGTGCATGCCCCCACTAGTGACGAGGACTGACTCCACTGGGGAGACTCCAGAAGTACCCCAAGATCCATGTCAGCACTGGAGAGGAATCCTCACTTTCCGGCACCCACTCCACACAAGATCATAGGCCCCGGCATCGACGGGAGAGGAATCCCGAGAGGCCCATGAGCAACTCGCATGGGGACTGGCCTTTCCTGAGGCCACCAGAGTGGGTCCCTGAAGTCCCCTTCGTAAGTCGAGAGCTCCTGCTGCAACTCGAGAAAATCCAGGAGGTTCTCCCCTCCAGGCGAGATGAGGCCCATCTCCGCTGAGGCGTCTCGAGGCTATTCACACCTAAACTCTGGAACTTCCAAAGGGTCCTTCACACCCTTGCTGCAACTCCAGAAGTTCCCCGACATTCCCGTCTCCACTCGAGAGGAAGCACGAGAGTCCCGGCCACATCCAGAGGAGCCCCGTTTCCGTCTCCTAGCTAGAGAGGAGGGATCCTTTCCCTGCATGGTCGGGAAAGTATTCCCGGCGTTCCCGTCGCATCTCAAGAGGAGGCGCTCTCCACAGGAAAGGCGAGAGGAACTCCAGGGTCGTGCCACCATTCCCAGAGTCAACCAGATGTCTCCGTCCATTCCAGGGAAACCTGTTTTCCCTGCACTGCCTCGACTTTCAAGCCGAGGATCGACTCACACCACGGTGGCACGTGTGACAGCCCTGTGTGAAAGCCTCGGGGAAAGCCCCTGATCCCTTGATCCACGCGAAGGGAAGTACGACACTGCAGCTACAGTTCGGGAGGAAAGCGCACGTGCATGCCCCACTCGAGATGAGGACTGACTCACCTGGGGAGACTCCAGAAGTACCCCAAGTTCCATGTCTGCACTGGAGAGGAATCCTCAGTTTCCGGCACCGACTCCACACAAGGTCTTAGGCCCCGGCATCGACGGGAGAGGAATCCCCAGAGGCACCGAGCAACTCGCATGGGGACTGGCCTTTCCTGAGGCAACCAGAGCGGGTCCCTGAGGTCGCCGTCGTAATCCGAGAGCACCTGCCGCAACTCGAGAAAATCCAGGAGGTTCTCCCTCCAGGCGAGATGAGGCCCATTTCCGCTGAGGAGTCTCGAGGCTATTCACACCTAACCTCTGGAACTTCCAAAGGTCCTTCACACCCTTGCTGCAACTCAAGAAGTTCCCCCGACATACCCGTCTCCACTCAAGAGGAACACAAGAGTCCCGCGCACTTCCAGAGTGGCCCCGTTTCCGCCTGCTAGCTCGAGAGGAGGGATCCTTTCCCTGTGTGGTCGGGAAAGAATTCCTAGCGTTCCCGTCGCATCTCAAGAGGAGGCGCTCTCCAGAGGAAGGCGAGAGGAACTCCAGGATCAGGCCCCATTCCCAGAGTCCCCCAGAATTCTCAGTTTATTCCAGGGAAACCTGTTTTCCCTGCACTGCTTCGACTTTCAAGCCGAGGATCAACTCAAACCACGGTGGCACGTGGGAAAGCCCTGTGGGGAAGCCTCGTGGGAAAGCCTTGTGGGAAAGCCTTGAGGGAAAGCCACAGATCCCTTGATCCACGCGAAGGGAAGCTTGACACTGCTACTACAGCTCGGGAGGAAAGCGCACGTGCATCGCCCACTCGAGACGAGGACTGACTCCACTGGGGAGACTCCAGAAGTACCCCAAGATCCATGTCAGCACTGGAGAGGAAACCTCAGGTCTGGCACCGACTCACCCAAGGTCTTAGGCCCCGATATCGACGGGAGAGGAATCCCGAGAGGCCCCCGAGCAACTAGCTTGGGGACTGGCCTTTCCTGAGGCCACAAGAGCGGGTCCCTGAGGTCCCCGTCGTAAGTCGAGAGCGCCTGCCGAAACTCGAGAAAAATCCAGGAGGTTCTCCCATCCAGGCGAGATGAGGGCCATTTCCGCTGAGGCGTCTCCAGGCTAATCACACCTAACCTCTGGAACTTCCAAAGGGTTCTTCACACCCTTGCTGCAACTCAAGATGTTCCCCGACATACCCAGCTCCACTCGAGAGGAAGCACGAGAGTCCCGCTCACATCCAGAGAAGCCCCGTTTCCGCCTCCTAGCTCGAGAGGAGGGATGCTTTCCCTGCGTGGTCGGGAAAGAATTCCCGGCATTCCCGTCGTATCTCAAAGAGGAGGCACTCTCTACAAGAAAGGAGAGAGGAACTCCGGGTCGTGCCTGCCACCAGAGTCCCCCAGAGGTCTCAGTCCATTCCAGGGAAAACTGTTTCCCTGCA
>NW_017197631.1:0-7988 GCF_001704415.2 Capra hircus
CAACTCTAGAAAATCCAGGAGGTTCTCCCCTCCAGGCGAGATGAGGCCAATTTCCTCTGAGGCGTCCCCAGGCTAATCAGACCTAACCTCTGGAACTTCCAAAGGGTCCTTCACACCCTTGCTGCACTCAAGAAAGTTCCCCGACATACCCGTCTCCACTCGAGAGGAAAGCACGAGAGAGAGCCAGCACATCCAGAGGAGCCCGTTTCCGCCTCATGGCTCGAGAGGAGGGATCCTTTCACTGCGGGTCGGGAAGAATTCCCGGCATTTCCCTCGCATCTCAAGAGGAGGCGCTCTCCACAGGAAAGGCGAGAGGAACTCCGGGTCGTGCCACCATTCCCAAGTCCCCCAGATATCTCAGTCCATTCCAGGGAAACCGTTTTCCCTGCACTGCCTCGACTTTCAAGCCGAGGATCGACTAACACAATGGTGACACGTGGGTCAGCCCTGTGGGAAAGGTGGGAAAGCCTCGTGGGAAAGCCTCGTGGGAAACCTCGAGGGAAAAGCCACAGATCCCTTGATCCACGCGAAGGGAAGCGTGACACTGCTGCTACAGCTCGGGGAGAAAAGCGCACGTGCATGCCCCACTTGAGACGAGAACTGACTCCCCTGGGGAGACTCCAGAAGTAACCCAAGATCCATGTCAGCACTGGAGAGGAATCCTCAGGTTCAGGCACCGACTCCACACAAGGTCTTAGGTCCGGCATCGATGGGAGAGGCATCCGGAGACTCCCCGAGCAACGCGCTTGTGGACTGGCCTTTCCTGAGGCCACCAGAGCAGGTCCCTGAGATACCCGTCGTATGTCGAGCGCACCTGCAGCAACTCGAGAAAATCCAGGAGGTTCTCCCTCCAGGCGAGGTGAGGCTCCTTTCTGCTGAGGCGTCTCGAGGCTAATCACACCTACCCTCTGGAACTTCCAAAGGGTCCTTCACACCCTTCCTGCAACTCAACAAGATCCCGGATATACCCGTCTCCACTCGAGAGGAAGCACGAGCGTCCCGCCCACATCCAGAGGAGCCCCGTTACCGCCTCCTAGCTCGAGAGGTGGGATCCTTTCCTGCAGGTCGGGAAAGAATTCCCGGCGTTCCCGTTGCATCTCAAGAGGAGGCGCTCTCCACCTGAAAGGCGAGAGGGACTCAAGGGTCGTGCCACCATTCCCAGAGTCCCGCAGATGTCTCAGTCCATTCCAGGGAAACCTGTTTTCCCTGCACTGCCTCGACTTTCAAGCCGAGGATCAACTCACACAACGGTGGCACGTGGGACATCCCTGTGGGAAAGCCTCGTGGGAAAGCCTCGTGGGAAAGCCTCGAGGGAAAGACACAGATCCCCTGATTCTCGCGAAGGGAAGCGTGACACTGCTGCTACAGCTCGGGAGGAAATCGCACGTGCATGCCCCCTCTCGAGATGAAGACTCCCCTCGGGAGGCTTTAGAAGTACCCCAAGATCCATGCCGGCACTGGAGAGGAATCCTCAGGTTCCGGCACCGACTCCACACAAGATCTTATGCCCCGACATCGACGGGAGAGGAATCCCGAGAGGCCCCGTGCAACTCGCATGGGGACTGGCCTTTCCTGAGGCCACCACAGCGGGTCCCTGAGGTCCCTGTCGTAAGTCGAGAGCACCAGCCGCAACTCGAGAAAATCCAGGAGTTTCTCCCCTCCAGGCGAGCTGAGACCTATTTCTGCTGAGGTATCTCGAGGCTAATCACACCTTACCTCTGGAACTTCGAAAGGTCCTTCACACCCATGCTGCAACTCAAGAAGTTCCCCGACATACCCGTCTCCACTCGAGAGGAAGCACGAGAGTCCCCGCCCACATTCAGAGGAGCCCCGTTTCCGCCTCCTAGCTCGAGAGGAGGGATCCTTTCCCTGCGTGGTCCGGAAAGAATTCCCGGCGTTTCCGACGCATCTCAAGGAGGCGCTCTCCACAGAAATGCGAGAGGAAGTTCAGGGTCGTGCACCATTCCAGAGTCCCCAGAAGTCTCAGTCCATTCCAGGAAACCTGCTTTCCCTGCACTGCCTCGACTTTCAAGTCGGGGATCGACTCACACCAAGGTGGCACGTGGACAGCCCTGTGGGAAAGCCTCGTGGAAAACCTCGTGGGAAAGCTCGAGGGAAAGCCACAGATCCCTTGATCCTCGCGAAGGAAGCGCGACACCTGCTGTTACAGCTCGGGAGGAAAGCACACCTGCATGCCTCCCACTCGAGACGAGGACTGACTCCCCTGGGGAGACTCCAGAAGTACCCAAGATCCATGTCAGCACTGGAGAGGAATCCTCAGGTTCCGGCACCGACTCCACACAAGGTCTTAGGCCCGGGCATCGACGGAAGAGGAATCCGAGAGGGCCCCCGAGCAACTCGCATGGGGATTGGCTTTTCCTGAGGCCACCAGAGCGGGTCCCTGAGGTCCCCATCATAAGTCGAGAGCACCCTGCCACAACTCGAGAATATCCAGGAGGTTCTCCCCTCCAGGCGAGATGAGGCCCATTTCCCGCTGAGGCGTCTGGAGGCTAATCACATCTAACATCTGGAACTTCCAAGGATTCCTTCACACCCTTGCTGCAACTCAAGAAGTTCCAGGACATACCCGTCTCCACTCGAGAGAAGCACGAGAGTCCCGCCCACATAAAGAGGAGCCCCGTTTCCGCCTCCTAGCCTCGAGAGGAGGGATCCTTTCCCTGCGTGGTCGGGAAAGAATTCCCGGCGTTCCGGGTCGCAACTCAATAGGAGGGGCTCTCCACAGGAAAGGCGAGAGGAACTCCAGGGTCGTGCCACCATTCCGAGAGTCCCCCAGATGTCTCAGTCCATTCCAGGAAAATCTGTTTTCCCTGCACTGCCTCGACTTTCAAGCCGAGGATCGACTCACACCATCGGTGGCACTTGGGACAGCCCTGTGGGAAAGCCTCGTGGGAAAGACTCGTTTGAAAGCCTCGAGGGAAAGCCCCTGATCCCTTGATCCACACGAAGGAAAAGCGTGACACTGCTGCTAACAGCTCGGGAGGAAAGCGCACGTGCATGCCCCCACTCGAGACGAGGACTGGACTCCCCTGGGGAGACTCCAGGAGTACCCCAAGATCCACGTCAGCACTGGAGACGAATCCTCAGGTACTGGCACCGACTCCACACAAGATCTTAGGCCCCGGCATCGACGGGAGAGGAATCCCGCGAGGCCTGCGAGCTACTCGCATGGGGACTGGCCTTTCCTGAGGCCAGCGGACCGGGTCCCTGAGGTCCCCGTCGTAAGTCGAGAGCACCTGCCCCAAATGAGAACATCCGGAGGTTCTCCCCTCCAGGCGAGATGAGGCCCATTTCTGCTGAGGTGTCTCGAGGCTAATCACACCTAACCTCTGGAACTTCCAAAGGGTCCTTACACCCTTGCTGCAACTCAAGAAGATCCCGACATACCCTCTCACTCGAGAGGAAGCACGAGAGTCCGCCCACATCCAGAGGAGCCCCGTTTCCGCCTCCTTGTTGGAGAGGAGGTATCCTTTCCCTGCGTGGTCGGAAAGAATTCCCAGCGATTCCGTCGCATCTCAAGAGGAGGCGCTCTCCACAGGAAAGGCGAGAGAACTCCAGGGTGGTGCCACCATTCCCAGATACCCCCAGATGTCTCAGTCCATTCCAGGGAAACCTGTTTTCCCAGCACTGCCTCGACTGTCAAGCCGAGGATCGACTCACACCACGTGGCACGTGGGACAGCCCTGTGGGAAAGACTCGTGAGAAAGCCACAGATTCCTTGATCCACGCGAAGGGACGCGCTACACTGCTGCTACAGCTCGGAAGGAAAGCGCACGTGCATGCCCTCTCTCGAGACGAGGACTGACTCCCCTGTGGAGACTCCAGAAGTACCCACGATCCATGTCAGCACTGGAGAGGATTCGTCAGTGTTCCAGCACTGACTCCACACAAGTTCTTAGGCGCCAGCATCGACGGGAGAGGAATCCCGAGAGGCCCCCGAGCAACTGGCAATGGGGACTGGCCTTTCCTGAGGCCACCAGAGCGGGTCCCTGAGGTCCGAGTCGTAAGTCGAGAGCACCTGCCGCAACTCGAGAAAATCCAGGAGGTTTTCCCCGCCAGACGAGATGAGGCCCATTTCCGCTGAGGCGTCTCGAGGCTATTCACACTTAACCTCTGGAACTTTCAAAGGGTCCTTCACACCCTTTCTGCAACTCAAGAAGTTCCCCGACATACCAGTCTCCACTCGAGAGGAAGCACGAGAGTCTCGCCCACATCCAGAGGAGCCCCGTTTCCGCCTCCTAGCTCGAGAGGAGGGATCCTTTCCCTGCGTGGTCGGGAAAGAATTCCCGGCGTTCCCGACGCATCTCAATAGGAGGGGTTCTCCACAGGAAATGCGAGAGGAACTCCAGGGTCGTGCCACCATTCCCAGAGTCCTCCAGATGTCTCAGTCCATTCCAGGGAAACCTGTTTTCCCTGCACTGCCTCGACTTTCAAGCGGAGGATCGACTCACACCACGGTGGCACGTGGGACTGCCCTGTGGTAAAGCCTCGTGGGAAAGCCTCGTTGGAAAGCCTCGAGGGAAAGCCACAGATCCCTTGATCCACGTGAAGGGAAGCGCCACACTGCTGCTACACGTTGGGAGGAAAGCGCACGTGCATGGCCTCCACTCGAGACGAGGACCCGACTTCCCTGGGGAGGACTCCAGAAGTACCCCAAGATCCATGTCAGCACTGGAGAGGAATCCTCAGGTTCCGGCACCGACTCCACACAAAGATCTTAGGCCCCGACATCGGACGGGAGAGGAATCCCGAGAGGCCCCCGAGCAACTCCCCATGGGAACTGGCCTTTCCTGAGGCCAACAGAGCGGGTCGCTGTGGTCCCTGTCGTAAGTCGAGAACACCTGTCGCAACTCGAGAAAATCCAGGATGTTCTCCCCTCCAGGCGAGATGTGGCCCATTTCGGCAGAAGTGTCTCAAGGCTAATCACACCTAACCTCTGGAACTTCCAAAGGGTCCTTCACACTCTAGCTGCAACTCAAGAAGTTCCCCGACATACCCGTCTCCACTCGAGAGGAAGCTCGAGAGTCCCGCCCACATCCAGAGGAGCCCCGTTTCCGCCTCCTAGCTCGAGAGGAGGGATCCTTTCCCTCCGTGGTCGGGAAAGAATTCCCGGCTTTCCCATCGGCATCTCAAGAGGAGGCGCTCTCCATAGGAAAGGAGAGAGGAAATCCAGGGTCGTGCCACCATTCCCAGAGTCCCCCAGAAGTTTCAGTCCATTCCAGGGAAACCTGTTTTCCCTGCACTGCCTCGACTTTCAAGCCGAGGATCGACTCACAGCACGGTGGCACGTGGGATAGCCCTGTGGGAAAGCCTCGTGGGAAAGCCTCGTGGGAAAGCCTCGAGGGAAAGCCCTGATCCCTTGATCCACGGCCGAAGCGAAGCGTGACACTGCTGCTACAGCTCGGGGAGGAAAGCGCACGTGCATGCCCCCACTCGAGACGAGGACTGACTCCACTGGGGAGACTTCAGAAGTACCCCAAGATCCATGTCAGCACTGGAGAGGAATTTTCAGGTTATGGCACTGACTCCTCACAAGGTCTTAGGCCCAGCATCGAAGGGAGAGGAATCCCGAGCGGCTCCCTAGCAACTCGCGTGGGGACTGGCCTTTCCTGAGGCCACCAGAGCGGGTCCCTGAGGTCCCCGTCGTAACGGGAGAGCACCTGCACCAACTCGAGAAAATGCAGGAGGTTCTCCCCTCCAGGGGAGATGAGGCCCATTTCCTCTGAGGCGTCCCCAGGCTAATCAAACCTAACCTCTGGAACTTCCAAAGGGTCCTTCACACCCTTGCTGCAACTCAAGAAGTTCCCCGACATACCCGTCTCCACTCAAGAGGAAGCCACGAGAGTCCCGCTCAATCCAGAGGAGCCCCGTTTCCGCCTCCTAGCTCGAGAAGAGGGATCCTTTCCCTGCGTCGTCGGGAAAGAATTCCCGGCGGGTCCGTCGCATCTCAAGAGGAGGCGCTCTCCACAGGAAAACCGAGAGGAACTCCCGGGTCATGCCACCATTCCCAGAGTCCCCCCAGACGTCTCAGTCTATTCCAGGGAAACCTGTTTCCCTGGCACTGCCTCGACTTTCAAGCCGAGGATCGACTCACACCATGGTGGCACGTGGTACAACCCTGTGGGAAAGCCTCGGAGGGAAAGCCGCATGGGAAAGCCTCCGAGGGAAAGCCACAGATCCCTTGATCCAAGCAAAGGGAAGCGTGACACTGCTGCTACAGCTGGGGAGGTAAGCGCACTTGGCATGCCCACACTCGAGATGAGGACTGACTCCCCTGGGGAGACTCCAGAAGTAGCCCAAGATCCATGTCAGCACTGGAGAGGAATCCTCAGGTTCCGGCACCGACTCCACACAAGGTCTTAGGCCCCGGTATCAGGGGAGAGCAATCGCGAGAAGCCCCGGAGCAACTCGTATGGGGACCTGCCTTTCCTGAGGCCACCAGAGCGGGTCCCTGAGGTCCCCGTCGTAAGTCGAGAGCACCCTGCCGCAACTCGAGAAAAATCCAGGAGGTTGTCCCATCCAGGGCGAGATGAGGCCCATTTAGGCTGCGGCGTCTCGAGGCTATTCTCACTTAACCTCTGGAAGTTCCAAAGGGTCCTTCACACCCTTGCTGCAACTCAAGAAGTTCCCCGACATACCCGTCTCCACTCGAGAAGAAGCACGAGAGTCCCGCCCACATCCAGAGGAGCCCAGTTTCTGCCTGCTAGCTAGAGAGGAGGGATCCTTTCCCTGTGTGGTCGGGAAAGAATTCCCTGCGTTCCCGTCGCATCTCAAGAGGAGGCGCTCTCCACAGGAAAAGGCGAGAGGAACTCCAGGGTCGTACCACCATTCCCAGAGTCCCCCAGATGTCTCCGTCCATTCCAGGGAAACCTGTTTTCCCTGTACTGCCTCGACTTTCAAGCCGACGATCGACTCACACCACGGTGGCACGTGGGACAGCCCTGTGGGAAAGCCT
Organism: Capra hircus; assembly: GCF_001704415.2. NCBI lineage: Eukaryota > Metazoa > Chordata > Mammalia > Artiodactyla > Bovidae > Capra > Capra hircus. The sequence continues at coordinate 6,974 of NW_017197631.1, forward strand.
CGTGGGAGAGCCTCGTTGGAAAGCCTCGAGGGAAAGCCCCTGATCCGTTGATCCACCAGAAGGGAAGCGCAACACTGCTGCTACAGCTCGGAAGGAAAGCGCACGTGCATGCCCCCACTCGAGACGAGGACTGACTTCCCTGGGGATACTCCAGAAGTACACCAAACACATGTCAGCACTGAAGAGGAATCCTCAGGTTCCGGAACTGACTCCACACAAGGTCTTAGGCCCAAGCATCGACGGGAGATGAATCCGAGAGGCCTCCGAGCAACTCGCATGGGGACTGGCCTTTCCTGTGGCCACCAGAAGGGGTCCTTGAGGTCCCGTCGTAAGTCGAGAGCACCTGCCTCAACTCGAGAAAATCCAGGAGGTTCTCCCCTCCAGGCGAGATGAGGCCCATTTCCGCTGAGGGTCTCGAGGCTAATCACACCTAACTCTGAAACTACCAAAGGGTCCCTCACACCCTTTCTGCAACTCAAGTAGTTCCCCGACCTACCCGTCTCCACTAGAGAGGAAGCACGAAGGTCCATCCCACATCCAGAGGAGCCCCCGTTTCTGCCTCCTAGCTCGAGAAGAGGGATCCTTTCCCTGCGTGTTCGTGAAAGAATTCCCGGTTTCCCGTCTCATCTCAAGAGGAGACGCTCCACAGGAAAGGCAGAGGAACTCCAGGGTCGTGCCACCATACCCAGAGTCCCCCAGATGTCTCAGTCCATTCCAGGGAAACCTGTTTTCCCTGCACTGCTCGACTTTTCAAGCGAGGATCGACTCACACCACGGTGGCACGTGGGACAGCCCTGTGGGAAAGCCTCGAGGGAAAGCCCCTGATCACTTCATCCACCCGAAGGGAAGCGCCGACACTGCGGCTACAGCTCGGAAGGAAAGCGCACGTGCATGCCCCCACTCGAGACGAGGACTGACCCCCCTGGGGAGACTCCAGAAGTACACCAAGCATCCATGTCAGCACTGAAGAGGAATCCTCAGGTTCCGGCACGACTCCACAGAAGAGTCTTAGGCC
>NW_017197632.1:0-7988 GCF_001704415.2 Capra hircus
GGTGTGATAGCCTCGAGAGGCCTCAGCGTAATGGGCCTCATCTCGCCTGGAGGGGAGAAACTCCTGGATTTTCTCGAGTTGCGGCAGGTGTTCTCGACTTACGACGGGGACCTCAGGGACCCGCTCTGGTGGGGCCTCAGGAAAGGCCAGTCCCCATGCGAGTTTCTCGGGGGCCTCTCGTGATTACTCTCCGTCGATGCCGGGCCTAAGACCTTTGTGTGGAGTCGGTGCCGAACCTGAGGATTCCTCTCCAGTGCTGACATGGATCTTGGGTGTACTTCTGGAGTCTCCCCAGGGGAGTCAGTCCCTCGTCTCGAGTGGGGGCATGCACGTGCTTTCCTTCCGAGCTGTAGCAGCAGTGTCGCGCTTCCCTTCGCGGCGATCAAGGATCTGTGCTTTCCCTCGAGGCTTTCCACGAGGCTTTCCCACGAGGCTTTCCCCACAGGGCTGTCCCACGTGCCACCGTGGTGTGAGTCGATCCTCGGCTTGAAAGTCGAGGCAGTGCAGGGAAAACAGATTTCCCTGGAATGGACTGAGACATCTGGGGGACTCTGGGAATGGTGGCACGACCCTGGAGTTCCTCTCGCCTTTCCTGTCGGAGAGCGCGTCCACTTGAGATGCGACGGGAAACGCGGGGAATTCTTTCCCCACCACGCAGGAAAAGGATCCCTACTCTCAAGCTATGAGGCGGAAACGGGGATCTTCTGGATGTGGGCGGGACTCTCGTGCTTCCTCTCGAGTGGAGACGGGTATGTCGGGGAACTTCTTGAGTTGCAGCAAGGGTGTGAAGGACCCTTTGGAAGTTCCAGATGTTAGATGTGATTAGCCTCGAGAGGCCTCAGCGGAAATGGGCCTCATCTCGCCTGGAGGGGAGAAACTCCTGGATTTTCTCGAGTTGCAGCAGGTGTTCTCGACTTACAACGGGGACCTCAGGGACCCGCTCTGGTGGCCTCAGGAAAGGCCAGTCCCCATGCGTGTTGCTCGGTGGCCTCTCGGGATTCCTCTCCCGTCGATGCCGGGGAATAAGACCTTGTGTGGAGTCGGTGCCGGAACCTGAGGATTCCTCTCCAGTGCTGACATGGATCTTGGTGTACTTCTGGAGTCTCCCCAGGGGAGTCAGGCCTCGTCTTGAGTGAGGGCATGCACGTGCGATATCCTCCCGAGCTGTAGCAGCAGTGTCACGCTTCCCTTCGCATGCATCAAGGGATCTGTGGCTTTCCCTCGAGGCTATCCCAGGAGGCTTTCCCATGAGGCTTTCCCACAGGGCTGTCCCACGTGCCACCGTTGTGTGAGTCGATCCTCGGCTTGAAAGTCGAGGCAGTGCTGGGAAAACAGGTTTCCCTGTAATGGACTGAGATATCTGGGGGATTCTGGGAATGGTGGCACGACCCTGGAGTTCCTCTCGCCTTTCCTGTGGAGAGCGCCTCCTCTTGAGATGCGACGGGAACACCGGGAATTCTTTCCAGACCACGCAGGGAAAGGATCCCTCCGCTCGAGCAAGGAGGCGGACACGGGGCTCCTCTGGATGTGGGCGGGACTCTCGTGCTTCCTCTCGAGTGGAGACGGGTATGCCCGGGAACGTCTTGAGTTGCAGCAAGGGTGTGAAGGACCCTTTGGAAGTTCCAGAGGTTCGGTGTGATTAGCCTCAAGACACCTCAGCGGAAATGGGCCTCATCTCGCCTGGAGGGGAGAACCTCCTGGATTTTCTCGAGTTGCGGCAGGTGCTCTCGACTTACGACGGGGACCTCAGGGGCCTGCTCTGGTGGCCTCAGGAAAGGCCAGTCCCCATGCGAGTTGCTCGGGGGCCTCTTGGCATTCCTCTCTCGTGGATTCCGCTGCCTAAGACCTTGTGTGGAGTCGGTGCCTGAACCTGAGGATTCCTCTCCAGTGCTGACATGGATCTTGGGGTACTTCTGGAGTCTCCCCAGGGGAGTCAGTCCTCGTCTCCAATGGGGGCATGCACGTGCTTTTTCCTCCCGAGCTGTAGCAGCACTGTCACGCTTTCCTTTACGTGGATCAAGGGATCGGTGGCTTTCCCTCGAGGCTTTCCCACGAGGCTTTCCCACGAGGCTTTCCCATAGGGCTGTCCCAAGTGCCACCGTGGTGTGAGTCGATCCTGGGCTTGAAAGTCGAGGCAGTGCAGGGAAAACAGGTTTCCCTGGAATGGACTTAGACATCTGGGGGACTCTGGGAACGGTGGCACGACCCTGGAGTTCCTCTCGCCTTTCCTGTGGAGAGCGCATCCTCTTGAGATGCGACGGGAACGCCGGGAATTCTTTCCCGACCACGCATGGAAAGGATCCCTCCTCTCGAGCTAGGAAGCGGATACGGGGCTCCTCTGGATGTGGGAAGAACTCTCGTGCTTCCTCTCGAGTGGAATCGGGTATGTTAGGGAACTTCTTGAGTTGCAGCAAGGGTGTGAAGGACCCTTTGGAAGTTCCAGAAGTTAGGAGTGATTAGCCTCGAGACGCCTCAGTGGAAATGGGCCTCATCTCGCCTGGAGGGGAGAACCTCCTGGATTTTCTCGAGTTGCGGCAGGTGCTCTAGACTTACGACGGTGACCTCAGGGACCCGCTCTGGTGGCCTCAGGAAAGGCAAGTCCCCATGCGAGTTGCTTGGGGGCCTCTGCGGATTCCTCTCCCGTCGGTGCCGGGGCCTAAGATCTTGTGTGGAGTCGGTGCCGGAACCTGAGCATTCCTCTCCAGTGCTGACATGGATCTTGGGGTACTTTTGGAGTCTCCCCAGGGAGTCAGTCCTCGTCTCGAGTGGGGGCATGCACTTACGCTTTTCTCCCGAGGTGTAGCAGCAGGGTCGCGCTTCACTTCGCGTGGATCAAGGGATCTGTGGCTTTCCCTCGAGGCTTTCCACGAGGCTTTACCACGAGGCTTTCCCATGAGGCTTTCCCACAGGGCTGTCCCTCGTGCCACCGTGTTGTGAGTCGATCCTCGGCTTGAAAGTCGACGCAGTGCAGGGAAAACAGGTTTCCCTGGAATGGACTGAGACATCTGGGGACTCTGGGAATGTGGCACGACCCTGGAGTTCCGCTCGCCTTTCCTGTGGAGAGCGCCTCCTCTTGAGATGGGACGGGAACACCGGGAATTCTTTCCCGACCACGCAGGGAAACGATACCTCCTTCTGAGCTAGGAGGTAGAAACGGGGCTCCTCTGGATGTGGGCGGGACTCTCGTGCTTCCTCTCGAGTGGAGACGGGTATGTCGGGGATCTTCTTGAGTTGTAGCAAGGGTGTGAAAAACCCTTTGGAAGTTCCAGAGGTTAGGTGTGATTAGCCTCGAGACGCCTCAGCGGAAATGGGCCTCATCTCGCCGGGAGGGGAGAACCTCCTGGATTTTTTCGAGTTGCGGCATTTGCTCTCGACTTACGACGGGGACCTCAGGGACCCGCTCTGGTGGCCTCAAGAAAGGCCAGTCCCCATGGGAGTTGCTCTGGGGCCTCTCGGGATTCCTCTCCCGTCGATGCTGGGGCCTAAGACCTTGTGTGGCATCAGTGCTGGAACCTGAGGTTTCCTCTTCAGTGCTGACATGGATCTTGGGATACTTCTGGAGTCTCCCCAGGGGAGTCAGTCCTCGTCTCGAATGGGGGCATGCACGTGCGCTTTCCTTCCGAGCTGTGGCACCAGCGTCGCGCTTCTCTTCGCGTGGATCAAGGGATCAGTGGCTTTCCCGCGAGGCTTTCCCACGAGGCTTTCCCACGAGGCTTTCCCACAGGGCTGTTCCAAGTGCCACCGTGGTGTGAGTCGATCCTCGGCTTGAAAGTGGAGGCAGTGCAGGAAAATAGTTTTCCCTGGAATGGACTGAGACATCTGGGGGACTCTGGGAATGGTGGCACGACCCTGGAGTTCCTCTCGCCTTTCCTGTGGAGAGCGCCTCCTCTTGAGGTGAGACGGAATCGCCGGGAATGCTTTCCCGACCACGCAGGGAAAGGATCCCTCCTCTCGAGCTCGGAGGTGGAAACGGGGCTCCTCTGGATGTGGGCGGGACTATCGTGCTACCTCTCGAGTGGAGACGGGTATGTCGGGGAACTTCTTGAGTTGCAGCCAGGGTGTGAAGGACCCTTTGGAAGTTCCAGATGTTAGATGTGATTAACCTCGAGACTCCTCTGCGGAAATGGGCCTCATCTCGCCTGGAGGGGAGAACCTCCTGGATTTTCTCGAGTTGCGGCCGGTGCTCTCAACATACGACGGGGACGTCAGGGACCCCCTCTGGTGGCCTCAGGAAAGGCCAGTCCCCATGCGAGTTGCTCGGGGCCTTTCTGGATTCCTCTCCTGTCGATGCCGGGGCCTAAGATCTGGTGTGGTGCCGGGTGCCGGAATCTGAGCATTCCTCTCCAGTGCTGACATGGATCTTGGGGTACTCCTGGAGTCTCCCCAGGGGAGTCAGTCCACGTCTCAAATGGGGCCATGAAAGTGGTCTTTCCTGCAGAGCTGTAGCAGCAGTGTCACACTTCCCTTCTCGTGGATCAAGGGATCAGGGTCTTTCCCTCGAGGCTTTCCCACGAGGCTTTCCCACGAGGCTTTCCCACACGGCTGTCCCACGTGCCACCGTGGTGTGAGTCGATCCTCGGCTTGAAATTCGACCTAGTGCAGGGAAAACAGGTTACCCTGGAATGGACTGACACATCTGGGGACTCTGGGAATGTGGCACGACCCTGGAGTTCCTCTTGCCTTTCCTGTGGAGAGCGCCTCCTCTTGAGGTGCGACGGGAACGCCGGGAATTCTTTCCCGAAAACGCAGGGGAAAGGATCCCTCCTTTCGAGCTAGGAGGCGGACACGGGGCTCCTCTGGATGTGGGCAGAACTCTCGCGCTTCCTCTCGAGTGGAGACGGGTATGTCGCGGAACTTCTTGAGTTGCAGCAAGCTTGTGAAGGACCCTTTGGAAGTTCCAGATGTTAGATGTGATTAGCCTCGAGACGCCTCAGCGCAAATGGGCCTCATCTCGCCTGGAGGGGAAAAACCTCCTGGATTTTCTCGAGTTGCGACACGTGCTCTCCACTTACGACGGGGACTTCAGGGACCCGATCTGGTGGCCTCAGGAAAGGCCAGTCCCCATGCGACTTGCTCGGGGGCCTTCGGGTTTCCTCTCCCGTTGATGCTGGGGCCTAAGACCTTGTGTGAAGTCAGTGCCGGAACCTGAGGATTCCTCTCCAGTGCTGACATGTATCTTGGGGTAATTCTGGAGTCTCCCCAGGGGAGTCAGTCCTCGTCTCGAGTGGGGCCATGCACGTGTGCTTTCCTCTCGAGCTGTAGCAGCAGTGTCACGCTTCCCTTCGCTTGGATCAAGGGATCTGTGGCTTTCCCTCGAGGCTTTCCCATGAGGTTTTTCCCACGAGGCTTTCCCACAGGGCTGTCCCACGTGCCACCGTGGTGTGAGTCGATCCTCGGCTTGAAAGTCGAGCAGTGCAGGGAAAACAGGTTTCCCTGGAATGGACTGAGACATCTGGGGGACTCTGGGAATGGTGGCACGACCATGGAGTTCCTCTCGCCTTTCCTGTGGAGAGCGCCTCCTCTTGAGATGCGACGGAAACGCTGGGAGTTCTTTCCTCACCACGCAGGGAAAGGATCCCTCCTCTCGAGCTAGGAGGCAGAAAAGGGTTTCCTCTGCATGTGGCGGTACTCTCGTGCTTTCTCTCGAGTGGAGACGGGTAAGTCGGGGAACTTCTTGAGTTGCAGCAAGGGTGTTAAGGACCCTTTGGAAGTTCCAGAGGTTAGGTGTGATTAGCCTCGAGACGCCTGAGCGGAAATGGGCCTCATCTCGCCTGGATGGGAGAACCTCCTGGATTTTCTAGAGTTGGGGCAAGTGCTCTCGTCTTACGACGGGGACCTAAGGGACCCGCTCTGGTAGGCTCAGGAAAGGCCAGTCCCCATGCGAGTTGTGCGGGGGCCTTTCGGGATTCCTCTCCCGTCGATGCCGGGGCCTAAGACCTTGTGTGGAGTCGGTGCCGGAACCTGAGGATTCCTCTCCTGTGCTGACATGGATCTTGGGGTACTTCTGTAGTCTCCCCAGGGGAGTCAGTCCTCGTCTCGTGTGGGGACATGCACGTGCGCTTTCCTCCCGAGCTGTATCAGCAGTGTTACGCTTCCCTTCGCGTGGATCAAGGTATCTGTGGTTTTCCCTCGAGGCTTTCCCTCGAGGCTTTCCAACGAGGCTTTCCCACAGGGCTGTCACACGTGCCACCGTGGTGTGAGTCGATCCTCGACTTGAAAGTGGAGGCAGTGAAGGGAAAACAGGTTTCCCTGGAATGGACGGAGACATCTGGGGGACTCTGGGAATGGTGGCACGACCCTGGAGTTCCTCTCGCCTTTCCTGTGGAGAGCGCCTCATCTTGAGATGCGACGGGAACACCGGGAATTCTTTCCCGACCACGCAGGAAAAGCGTCCCTCCTCTCGAGGTAGGAGGCGGAAATGGGGCTCCTCTGGATGTTGGCGGGACTCTCGTGCTTCCTTTTGAGTGGAGACGGGTATGAAAGGGAACTTCTTGAGTTGCAGCAATGGTGTGAAGCACCCTTTGGAAGTTCCAGAGGTTAGGTGTGATTAGCCTCGAGACGCCTCAGCGGAAATGGGCCTCATCTCGCCTGGAGGGGAGAGCCTCCTGGATTTTCTCGAGTTGCAGTAGGTGCTCTCGACTTACGACGGGGACCTCTGGGACCCGATCTGGTGGCCTCAGGAAAGGCCATTCCCCATGCGTGTTGCTCGGGGGCCTCTCGGGATTCCTCTCCCATCGATGCCGGGGCCTAAGATCTTGTGTGGAGTCGGTGGCGAAACCTGAGCATTTCTCTCCAGTGCTGACATGGATCTTGGGGTACTTCTGGAGTCTCCCCAGGGGAGTCAGTCCTCGTCTCGAGTGGGGACATGCACATGCGCTTTCCTCCCGAGCTGTAGCAGCGGTGTCACGCTTCCCTTCCCGTGGATCAAGGGATCTGTGGCTTTCCCTCGAGGCTTTCCCAAGAGGCTTTCCCACGAGGCCTTACCACAGGGCTGTCCCATGCGCCACCGTGGTGTGAGTCGATCCTCGGCTTGAAATTCGAGGCAGTGCAGGGAAAACAGTTTTCCCTGAAATGGACTGAGACATCTGGGGGACTCTGGGAATGGTGGCACGACCCTGGAGTTCCTCTCCCCTTTCCGGTGGAGAGCGCCTCCTCTTGAGATGCGACGGGAACGCGGGTAATTCTTTCCCCAAACTGAAGGGAAAGGAACCCTCCTCTCGAGCTAGGAGGCGGAAACGGGGCTCCTCTGGATGTGGGCGGGACTCTCGTGCTTCCTCTCGAGAGGAGACAGTTATGTCGGGGAACTTCTTGAGTTGCAGCAAGGGTGTGAAGGACCCTTTGGAAGTTCCAGAGGTTAGGTGTGATTAGCCTCGAGACGCCTCAGCGGAAATGGGCCTCATCTCGGCCTGGAGGGGAGAACCTCCTGCATTTTCTCGAGTTGCGGCAGGTGCTCTCAACTTACGACGGGGACCTCAGGGACCCGCTCTGGTGGCCTCAGGAAAGGCCAGTCCCCATGCGAGTTGCTCGGGGGCCTCTCGGAATTCCTCTCCCGTCAATGCCGGGCCTAAGATCTTATGTGGAGGTCGGTGCTGGAACCTGAGGATTCCACTCCAGTGCTGACATGGAACTTGGGGTACTTCTGGAGTCTCCCCGGGGGAGTCAGTCCTCGTCTCGTGTGGGGGCATGCACGTGCGATTTCCTCCCGAGCTGTAAGCACCAGTGTCACGCTTCCCTTAGCGTTGATTAAGGTATCTGTGGCTTTCCCTCGAGGCTTTCCCACGAGGCTTTCCCACCAGGCTTTCCTGCAGGGCTGTCCTACGTGCCACCGTGGTGTGAGTCGATCCTCGGCTTGAAAGTCGAGGCAGTGCAGGGAAAACAGATTTCCCTGGAATGGACTGAGAATCTGGGGACTCTGGGAATGGTGGCACGACCCTGGAGTTCCTCTCGCCTTTCCTGTCGAGAGCGCGTCCACTTGAGATGCGACGGGG
>NW_017197633.1:0-7987 GCF_001704415.2 Capra hircus
TGTGTGGAGTCGGTGCCGGAACCTGAGGATTCGGATTCCTCTCCAGTGCTGACATGGATCTTGGGTACTTCTGGATTCTCCCCAGGGGAGTCAGTCCTTGTCTCGAGTCGGGGCATGCACGTGCGTTTTCCTCCCGAGCTGTAGCAGCAGTGTCATGCTTCCCTTCGAGGGGGATAAAGGGATCTGTGGTCTTTCCCTCGAGGATTTCCCACGAGGCTTTCCCACGAGGCTTTCCCACAGGGCTGTCCCACGTGCCACCGTGGTATGAGTCGATCTCTCTTGACAGTCGACCCAGTGCAGGGAAAACAGGTTTCCCTGTAATGGACTGAGACATCTGGGGTCTCTGGGAATGGTGGCACGACCCTTGGAGTTCCTCTCGCCTTTTGCTGTGGAGAGATTCTCCTCTTGAGATGCGACGGGAAAGCCGGGAATTCTTTCACGACCACGCAGTTAAAATATCACTCCTCTCGAGCTAGGAGGCGGAAACAGGGCTCCTCTGGATGTGGGGGGACTCTCGTGCTTCCTCTCGAGTGGAGACGGGTATGTCGGGGAACTTCTTGAGTTGAAGCAAGGGTGTGAAGGACCCTTTGAAAGTTCCAGAGTTAGGTGTGATTAGCCTCGAGACGCCTCAGCGGAAATGGGCCTCATCTCGCCTGGAGGGAGAACCTCCTGGATTTTCTCGAGTTGTGGCAGGTGCTCTATACTTACACGGAGGGACCTCAGGGACCCGCTCTGGTGGCCTCAGGAAAGGCCCAGTCCCCATGCGAGTTGCTCGGGGGTCTCTCGGGATTCCTCTCCCGTCGATGCCGGGGACTAAGACCTTGTGTGGAGTCAGTACCGGAACCTGAGGATTCCTCTCCAGTGCTGTCATGGATCTTGGGGTACTTCTGGAGTCTCCCCAGGGAGTCAGTCCGCGTCTCGAGTGGGGCCATACAGGTGCGCTTTCCTCCTGAGCTGTAGCAGCAGTGTCACGCTTCCCTCGCGTGGATCAAATGATCTGTGGCTTTCCCTCGAGGCTTTCCCACAAGGCTTTCCCACAGGGCTGTCCGACGTGCCACCGTGTTGTGACTAGATCCTCGGCTTGAAATTCGAGGCAGTGCAGGGAAAACAGGTTTCCCTGGAATGGACTGGAGTAATCTGGGGGACTCTGGAATGGTGGCACGACCCTGGAGTTCCTCTCGCCTTTCCTGTGGAGAGTGCCTCCTCTCGAGATGCGATGGGAACACGGGGAATTCTTTCCCGACCACGCAGGGAATGGATCCCTCTCTCGAGCTAGGAGGCGGGAACGGGGCTCCTCTGGATGTGGGCGGGACTCTCGTGCTTCCTCTCAAGTGGAGACGGGTATGTCGGGGAACTTCTAGAGTTGCAGCAAGGGTTGAAGGACCCATTGGAAGTTCCAGAGGTTAGGTGTGATTAGACTCGAGACGCCTCAGCGGGAAATGGGCCTCATCTCGCCTGGACGGGAGAGCATCCTTGATTTTCTCGAGTTGCGGCACGTGCTCTCGACTTACGACGGGGACCTCAGGGACCCGCTCTGGGTGGCCTCAGGAAAGGCCAGTTCCCATGCGAGTTGCTCGGGGGCTTCTCGGGATTCCTCTCCCGTCGATGCCGGGGCCTAAGACCATGTGTGGATCCGGTGCCGGAACCTGAGGATTCCTCTCCAGTGCTGACATGGATATTGGGGGACTTCTGGAGTCTCCCCAGGGGAGTCAGTCCTCGTCTCGAGTGGGGGCATGCACGTGCACTTTCCTCCCGAGCTGTAGCAGCAGTGTCACGCTTCCCTTTGCGTGGTTCAAGGGATCTGTGGCTTTCCCTCAAGGCTTACCCTCGAGGCTTTCCCACGAGGCTATCCCACAGGGCTGTCTCACGTGCCACCGTGGTGTGATTCGATCCTCGGCTTGAAAGTCGACGCAATGCAGGGAAAACAGGTTTCCCTGAATGGACTGAGACATCTGAGAGACTCTGGGAATGGTGGCACGACCCTGGAGTTCCTCTCGCCTTTCCTGTGGAGAGCGCCTCCTCTTGAGATGCGAGGGAATGCCAGGAATTCTTTCCAGAACACACAGGGAAAGGATCCCTCCTCTCGAGCTAGGAGGCGGAAACGGGGCTCCTCTGGATGTGGGCGGGGACACTTGTGCTTTCTCTCGAGTGGAGACAGGTATGTCGGGGAATTTCTTGAGTTGCAGCAAGGGTGTGAAGGACCCTTTGGAAGTTCCAGAGGTTAGGTGTGATTAGCCTCGAGACGCCTCAGCGGAAATAGGCCTCATCTCGTCTGGAGGGGAGAACCTCATGGATTTTTCTCGAGTTGCGTCAGGTGCTCTCAACTTACGAAGGGGATCTCAGGGACCCACTCTGGTGGCCTCAGGAAAGGCCAGTCCCCATGCGAGTTGCTCGGGGGCCTCTCGGGATTCCTCTCCCGTCGATGCCGGGGCCTAAGACCTTGTGTGGAGTCCGGGTGCCAGAACCTGAGAATTCCTCTCCAGGAATGACATGGATCTTGGGGTACTTCTGGAGTCTCCGCAGGGCAGTCAGTCCTCGTCTCGAGTGGGGGCATGCACGTGCGCTTTCCTCCCGAACTGTAGCAGCAGTGTCACGCTTCCCTTCGGCTGGATCAAAGCATCTGTGTCTTTTCCCTCGATGCTTTCCTACGAGGCTTTCACACGAGGCTTTCCTCCGAGTCTTTCCCACAGGGCTGTCCCACATGCCACCGTGGTGTGAGTCGATCCTCGGCTTCAAAGTCGAGGCAGTGCAGGGAAAATAGGTTTCCCTGGAATGGACTGAGACATCTGCTGGACTCTGCGAATGGTGGCACGACCCTGGGAGTTCTTCTCGCCTTTCCTGTGGAGAGCGCCTCCTCTTCAGATGCACCCGGAACACCGGGAATTCTTTCCCGATGACTGAGTGAAAGGATCCCTCCTCTCGGAGCTAGGAGGCGGAAACGGTGCTCCTCTGAATGTGGGCGGGACTCTCGTGCTTCCTCTCGAGTGGAGATGGGTTTTTCGGGGAACTTCTTGAGTTGCAGCAACGGTGTGAAGGACCCTTTGGAAGTTCCAGAGGTAAGGTGTAATTAGCCTCCAGACGCCTCAGCGGAAATGGGCCTCATCTCGCCTGGAGGGGAGAACCTGCTGGATTTTCTCGAGTTGCAGCAGGTGCTCTCGACTTACGACGGGGACATCAGGGACCCGCTCTGGTGGCCTCAGGAAAGGCCAGTCCCCATGCGAGTTGCTCGGGGGCCTCGCGGGATTCATCTCCCGTTGATGCCGGGCCCTAAGATCTTGTGTGGAGTCGGTGCCGGAACCTGAGGATTCCTCTCCAGTGCTGACATGCATCTTGGGGTACTTCTGGAGTCTCCCCAGGGGAGTCAGTCCTCGTCTCGAATGGGGGCATGCACGTGTGTTTCCTCCCGAGCTGAAGCAGCAGTGTCACGCTTCCCTTCTTGTGGATCAAGGGATTTGTGGCTTTCCCTCGAGGCTATCCCACGAGGCTTTCCCACGAGGCTTTCCCACGAGGCTTTCCCACAGGGCTGTCCCACGTGCCACCGTTGTGTGAGTCGATCCTCGATTTGAAAGTCGAGGCAGTGTAGGGAAAACAGGTTTCCCTGGAATGGACTGAGACATCTGGGGGACTCTGTGAATGGTGGCATGACCCTGGAGTTCCTCTCACCTTTCCTGTGGAGAGCGCCTCTTCTTGAGATGCGATGGGAACGCCGGGAATTCTTTCCAGACCACGCAGGGAAAGGATCCCAGTTCTCGAGCTAGGAGTCGGAAACGGGGATCATCTGGATGTAGGCGGGACTCTCGTGCTTCCTCTCGAGTGGAGACGGGTATGTCGGGGAACTTCTTGAGTTACAGCAAGGGTGTGAAGGACCCTTTGGAAGTTCCAGAGTTTAGGTGGGATTAGCCTGGAGACGTCTCAGAGGAAATGGGCCTCATCTCGCCTGGAGGGGAGAACCTCCTGGATTTTCTCGAGTGGCAGCAGGTGCTCTCGACTTAAGACGGGAACCTCAGGGACCCGCTCTGGTGGCCTCAGAAAAGGCCAGTCCCCATGTGAGTTGCTCGGTGCCTGTCGGGATCCCTCTCCCGTCGATGCCGTGGCCTAAGACCTTTTGTGGAGGCGGTGCCCGAACCTGAGGATTCCTCTCCATTGCTGACATAGATCTTGGGGTACTTCTGGAGACTCCCCAGGGAGTCAGTCCTCGTCTCGAGTGGGGGCATGCACTTTCGCTTTCCTCCCGAGCTTTAGCAGCAGTGTCACGCTTCCCTTCGCGTGGATCAAGGGATCTGTGGCTTTCCCTCGAGGCTTTCTCACGAGGCTTTCCCACAGGGCTGTCCCACGTGCCACCGTGGTGTGAGTCGATCCTCAGCTTGAAAGTCGAGGCAGTTCAGGGAAAACAGGTTTCCCTGGAATGGACTGAGACATCTGGTGCACTCTGGGAATGGAGGCACGACCCTGGATTTCCTCTCGCCTTTCCTGTGGAGAACGCCTCCTCTTGAGATGCGACGGGAATGCCGGGAATTTTTTTCCCAACCACGCAGGGAATGGATCCCTCCTCTAGAGCTATGAAGCGGAAACGGGGCTCCTCTGGATGTGGGCGGGACTCTTGCGCTTCCTCTCGAGTGGAGACGGGTATCTCGTGGAACTTCATGAGTTGCAGCAATGGTGTGAAGGACCCTTTGGAAGTTCCAGAGGTTAGGTGTGATTAGCCTCGAGATGTCTCAGAGGAAATGGGCCTCATCTCGCCTGGAGGGGAGAACCTCCTGGATTTTTTCGATTTCCGGCAGGTGCTCTTGACTTACCACGGGGACCTCAGGGACACGCTCTGGTGGCCTCAGGAAAGGCCAGTTCTCATTCGAGTTTCTCGGGCGCCTCTCGGGATTCATTTCCCATCGATGCCGGGGCCTAAGGCCTCGTGTGGAGTCGGTGCCGGAACCTGAGGATTCCTCGTCAGTGCTAAACATGGTTCTTTGGGGTACTTCTGGAGTCTCCCCAGGGGAGTCAGTCCTCGTCTCGAGTGGGGCATGCACGTGCGCCCTCCTCCCGAGCTGTAGCAGCAGTGTCACGCTTCACTTCGCGAGGATCAAGGGATTAGTGGCTTTCCCTCGAGGCTTTCCACGAGGCTTTCCCACGAGGCTTTCCCACAGGGCTCTCTGACGTGCACCGGGGCGAGCCGATCCTCGGCTTGAAAGTCGAGGCAGTGTAGGGAAAACAGGTATCCCTGGAATGGACTGAGACATCTGGGGGACTCTGGGAATGGTGGCACGACCCTGGGAGTTCCTCTCGGCTTCTCTGTGGAGAGCGCCTCCTCTTGAGTTGCTATGGGAACGCCGGAAATTCTTTCCCGACCAGGCAGGGAAAGGATCCACCTCTCGAGCTCTGAGGCCGAAACGGGACTCCTCTGGATGTGGGTGGGACTCTCGTGATTCCTCTCGAGTGGAGACGGGTATGTCGGGGAACTTCTTGAGTTGCAGCAAGGGTGTGAAGGACTCTTTGGAAGTTCCAGTGGTTTGATTTGATTAGCCTTGAGACGCCTCAGCGGAAATGGGCCTCATCTCGCCTGGAGGGGAGATCCTCCTGGATTTCTCAAGTTGCGGCAGAGGCTCTCGACTTACGACGGGAACCTCAGGGACCCGCTCTGGTGGCCTCAGGAAAGGCCAGTCCCCATGCGAGTTGCTCGGGGGCCCCTCAGGATTCCTCTCCCGTCGATGCCGGGACCTAAGACCATGTGTGGATTCGGTCCCGGAACCTGAGGGTTCCTCTCCAGTGCTGACATGGATCTTGGGGTACTTCTGGAGTCTCCCCAGGGGAGTCAGTCCTCGTCGCGAGTGGGGGCATGCACGTGCGCTTTCCTCCCGAACTGTAGCAGCAGTGGCACGCTTCCCTTCGCGTGGATCAAGGGATCTGTGGCTTTCCCTCGAGGCTTTCCCACGAGGCTTTCCGACAGGGCTGTCCCACGTGCCACGGGGGTGTGAGTCGATCCTAGACGTGAAAGTCGAGGCAATGCAGGGATAATAGGTTCCTCTGGAATGGACTGGGACCTCTGGGGGATTCTTTCTGTGGTGTCACGACCATGGAGTTTACTCTCGGCTTTCCTGTGGAGAGTGCCCAGGTTCTCCCCTCGAGGCGAGATGAGGCCCATTTCCGCTGAGGCGTCTCGAGGCTAATCACACCTAACCTCTGGAACTTCCAAAGGGTCCTTCACACCCTTGCTGCAACTCAGGAATTCCCCCGATATACCCGTCTCCACTCGAGACAAAGCACGAAGGTTCTGCCCGTATCCAGAGAAGCCCGTTTCCGCCTGGAAGCTCGAGATTAGGGATTTTTTCCTGCTTGGTTGGAATGAATTACCGGCGTTCCCGTCGCATCTCTACAGGAGGCGCCGCCTACAGGAAAGGCGAGAGGAACTCCATGGTCGTGACACCATTTCAAGAGTCCTCCAGAGTGTCAGTCCATTCCAGAGGAACCTGTTTTCCCTGCACTGCCTCGATTTTCAAGCGAGGAACGATTCACACCATGGTGGCACGTGGGACAGCCCTGTGGGAAAGCCTCGTGGGAAAGCCTCTAGGGAAGGCCAATCCCTTGATCACGCGATGGTAAGCGTGACAATGCTCCTACAGCTGGGAGAAAAGCGCACGTGCATGCCCCTCAGGATATGAGGACTGACGTCCCCAGGGAGACTCCTAAAGTACCCCTAGATCCGTGTCAGCACTGGAGAGGAATCCTCTGGTTCCGGCCCTGAATCCACACAAGGTCTTACCCCCGGAATCGACGGAGAGGAATCCCGAGAGGCCCCGAGCAACTCGCATGGGGATGGCTTTCCTGAGGCCAGCAGGGAGGTTCCTGAGGTCCCAGCGTAAGTCGAGAGCACCTGCCGCAACTCGAGAGTATCCAAGAGGTTCTCCTCCAGGCGAGATGTGCCATTTCCGCTGAGATGTCTCCAGGCGAATCACACCTGACCTCTGGACTTCAAAGGGTACTTCACACGCTTGCTGCACTGACAAAATTCCCGACATACCGTTCCACTCGAGAGGAGCACAGTGTCCACCACATCCAGAAGAGGCCATTTCGCCTCGTACCTCGTGAGGAAGATCCTTTCCTGCGTGGTCGGGAAGAATTCCGGCGTTCCCGTCGGCATTCTCAGGAGGAGCGCTCTCCACAGGAAAGGCGAGAACTCCAGGTCGTGCCTCCATTCCAAGAGTACCCAGATGTCTCAGTCCATTCCAGAGGAACTGTTTTCCATGCACTGCCTCGATTTTCACGCTGAGGATCGACTCACACCACGGTGCATGTGTGACAGCCTGTGGAAGCCTAGAGGAAAGCCTCATGGGAAAGCCATAGATCCTTGATCCACGCGACGGAGCCTGACATGCTGCTTACATTTAGGACAAAAGCGCTCGTGCATGCTCCCACTGGAGCCGAGGAATTACTCCCATGTGGAGACTCCAGAAGTACACCAATGTCCTTGTCACCACTGAGAGCACACTCAGGTGCGGCCCGACTCAACACAAGGTCTTAGCCCGGCATCAAAGAGAGGAATCCTGAGTGGGCACTAGTAACTCGGAGGAGGATAGGCCTTTCATGATGCACCAAAGCGGGACCCTTCTTATGTCGAGAGCACGGGTCGCAACTCGAGAAAGTCCAGGAGGTTCTCCCCTGCAGGCGAGATGAGGCCCATTTCCACTGAGGTATGAAGAGTGACACTGCTGCTACAGCTCAGGAGGTAATCGCTCGTGCATGCCCGACTTGAGAAGCGCATGACTCCCTGGTGAGACTCCAGAATTACCCATAGATCCATGTCAGCACTGGAGAGGAATCCTCAGGTTCCTGTCCCGAATCCCCACAAGGTCATAGTCCCCGGCATTGATGGGAGAGAAATTCCGAGAGGCTCCCTAACGTAATCGCCTGGAGACTGGCCTTTCATGAGGCCACCAGAGCAGGTCCCTGAAGTCCCTGTCATAAGTCAAGAGCACCTGCTTGCAACTTCGAAAAC
>NW_017197634.1:0-7987 GCF_001704415.2 Capra hircus
GCTCCAAAGAGGAAGGGAGGTGGCGAATTTTAGCCTCGATGGTATAGATATTAGGGTGGGCTCCAAGGATGATTTTCGCCGCCGAGGATCCGAACGTTCCAGAAGACCTGGGCTGGGCTCACTAGCTTCCCTCCTGCAGAGGAACATGATAGAACAGCTGTTTGGAGGTTGCTTTGACTTCCCCGGGAGGGTAGGATCCGTCCTGGGTGCAGGGCCTCAGGGGCCATTGCCGCTGAAAATGCCCTCTAAGCCAGATTTCCAGCCTTGTATGACTCAGCACGGAGGAGACTGGAAAAGCTCTCTTCCTTGGAGGAAGGAAAGGCAGCCCCAGAGAGTGTGTTTTCACACCTGTATCTTGCAGCAAGTGTTTGGCGTCTCAGACGTCAGACCTCCAGGCCTGCTCCAATGGCCTCAGTTCCATAGTCAGGGCCGTGTGTCTCCCTGCATTTTTCTGAGCCTTGGAACACATTCCTAGGTCAGAACAGTCCTGCCCATGGGGAAGGAGTCTGCGGGAGTGTGTCTGAGGGGGTCGGGTGCCATGCTGGGGTCCAATAGACCGGTACCCCAATAGACCCCAGGACAACAGCGGTGGGGCTCCCTGGCTTCCGAAATGCCAAAGCGAGAAGCAAAGCTAACTGTATCAGAAGGAAGAAAAGAGCAATCGGATGGATGTTCAGGCTGTTGCTGGCCGCACCACTTCAGGGTCCCCCCCGAGAGGAACAGGCGCCCTGTGGCCCCTAGGTCCGATATGCAGGTTAACACACAGGGTGTGTCCCCATAGGAGCCAAGAATTTTCCTGACAGACCTAGGCTCACTAGAGCTCTCCACAGGGCAAAAGGGGTAGACCAGACTGTGGATGTGACTCTGCCTTTCCCAGCGAGCATGGGGCCCTCCCTATGGCCCCGGGCTCCACGGGAAATTGCCCCTGAATAATGACCTCCAAGAAGCGCTTTTCCAACTGGCTGAGACGTGGAGTTCTCAGGATGCAGGGAAAGCGAGTGTCCTTCGGGAAGCAAAGGCAGTCACCTGTTATCATGACTTACTAGAATAGTAGGTACCTTCTCCGGTTGGGCAGAGGCCATCCCTACCTGATCTGAAGAAGAAAACGAAGTAGCTCGCTGATTTGAGAAATAATTCCCAGACTTGGGTTTCCAACCAGTATAGAATCCGACAATGGCCCTGTCTTTGTAGCCGCGTTAATTAACAGGTATGTGAAGCTCTAAATATCAGTGGAAATTACATACAGCATATAGGCCCCAGTGTTCTGGAATGGTGGAAAGAAACAACCAAACTCTTGAAGAGACACTTTCAAAATGGATCATAGAGACTGACTGTACATGGATGGGCTTGCTTCCGGCAGACTTACTCATATTACGGGTAACTGCACGTTCCCATAGTTGTTGTCCTTATGAAATTTTCTATGGGAGACCCCTCCCACAGTGAGGCAGGTGTTAGCAGATTTGCCACAAGTAAGGGGGTGGGATTTCACAGCAGATGGAACAATTAGGTAAGGTAATAAATCAGGTAACTAAGTTTATATAAAAAAGAATATCATTCCCCCTTGAGGAACAGATTCATGAATTTGTGCTCAGTGATCAGGTGTGGCTCAATGACTGGAAACACAATTCCTTGGCCTGACATCGGAAAGGTCCTTATACTGTTGTTTTAGCCACAATTCTGAAAGAGATGGGAATACCAGACCACCTAACCTGCCTCTTGAGAAATCTGGATGAAGGTCAGGAAGCAACAGTAAGAGTAGGACATGGAACAACAGACTGGTTCCAAAAAGGAAAAGGAGTATGCAAAGGCTGTATATTGTCACCCTGTTTATTTAAATTAAGTGCAGAGTACATCATGAAAAATGCTGGGGTGGAAGATACATGAGCTGGAATCAAGATTGCCGGAAGAAATATCAATAAACTTAGATATGCAGATGACACCACCATTATGGCTGAATGTGAAGAGGAACGGGTATGTCGGGGAACTTCTTGAGTTGCAGCAAGGGTGTGAAGGACCCTTTGGAAGTTCCAGAGGTTAGGTGTGGTTAGTCTCGAGATGCCTCAGTGGAAATGGGCCTCATGTCGCCTGGAATGGAGAGGCTCCTGTATATTCCCGAGTTTCAGCAGGTGCTCTCGAGGTACGACGGGGACTTCAGGGACCCGCTCTGGCGGCACAGGAAACGCCAGTCATCATGCGTGTTGCTAGGGGGCCTCTCGTGATTCCTCTCCCGTCGATGCCGGGCCTAAGACCTTGTGTGGAGTCGGGGCCGGAAGCTGAGGATTCCTCTCCAGTGCTGACATGGATTTTGTGGTACTTCTCGAGTCTCCACAAGGGAGTCAGGCCTCGTCTCGAGTGGGGCATGAGCGTGCCTTTCCTCCCATGCTGTAGCAGCAGTGTCACGCTTCCCATGCCTGGACCAAGGGATCTGTGGCTTTCCCTAGAGTCTTTCCCACGAGGCTTTCCCACAGGGCTGTCCCACGTGTGACGGTGGTGTGAGTCGATCCTCGGCATGAAGGCCAAGGCAGTGGAGGGAAAACAGGTTCCTGTGGAATGGACTGAGATATCTGGGTGAGTCTCAGAATGGTGGAACGACCCTGCAGTTTCCTCTCCCCTTTCCTTTGGAGAGCGCCTCCTCTTGAGATGCGATGGGGAATGCCGGGAATTCTTTCCCGACCAATCAGGGAAAGGATCGCTCATCTCGAGCTACGAGCCGGAAACGGAGCTCCTCTGGATGTGGCCGGGACACTCGTGCTTCCTCTTGAGTGGAGACGGGTATGTCGGGGAACTTCTTGAGTTGCAGCATGACTGTGGAAAGATTCTTTGGAAGTTCCAGAGGTCACGTGTGATTAGCCTCGAGACACCTCAGGGGAAATGGGCCTCATCTCGCCTGGATGGGAGAACCGCCTGGATTTTACCGAGTTGCGGCAGGTGCTCTCCACTTACGACGGGACCTCAGGGACCCGCTCTGGTGACCTCAGGAAAGGCCAGTCCCATGCGAGTTGCTAGAGGGCCTGTCGCTATTCCACTCCCGTCGATGCCAGGGCCTAAGACCTTGTGTGGAGTCGGGGCCGGAATCTGAGGATTTCTCTCCAAGGCTGACATGCATATTGGGGTACTTCTGGAGTCTCCCAAGGGGAGTCAGTCCTCGTCTCGAGTGGGGGCATGCACGTGCGCTTTCCTCCCGGGCTGTAGCAGCAGTGTCACGCTTCCCTTCGCGTGGATCAAGGGATCTGTGGCTTTCCCTCGAGGCTTTCTCATAAGGCTTTCCCACGAGGCTTTCCCACAGGGCTGTTCCACGTACCACAGTGGTGTGAGTTGATCCTCGGCTTGAAAGTCGAGGCAGTGCAGGGAAAACAGGATTTCCTGGAATTGACTGAGACATCTGGGGGATTCTGTGAATGGTGGCATGACAGGGAGTTCCTCTCGCCTTTCCTGTGGAGAGCGACTCCTGAGAATTCTTTCGCAATCACGCTGGGAAAGGATCCCTCCTCTCGAGCTATGAGATGGAAACCGGGCTCCTCTGGATGTGGGCGGGACTCTCGTGCCTCCTCTCGAGTGGAGACGGGTATGTCGGGGAACTTCTTGAGTTGCAGCAAGGGTGTGAAGGACCCTTTGGAAATTCCAGAGGTTAGGTGTGATTAGCCTCGAGACGCCCCAGCGGAAATGGGCCCATCTCTCCTGGAAGGGAAAACCACCTGGATTTTCTCGAGTTGCGGCAGGTGCTCTCGACCTATGACGGGGACCTCAGGGAACCGCTCTGGTGGCCTGAGGAAATGCCAGTCCAAATGCGAGTTGCACGGTGGCCTCTCAGGATTCCTGTCCCGTCGATGCCGGGGCCTAAGACCTTGTTTTGGAGTCGGTGCCAGAACCTGAGGATTCCTCTCCAGTGCTGACATGGATCTTGGGGTACTTCTGGAGTCTCCCCAGGGGAGTCAGTCCTCGTCTCGAGTGGGGGCATGCACGTGCGCTTTCTTCTCCGAGCCGTAGCAGCAGTGTCACGCTTCCCTTCGCCTGGATCAAGGGATCTGTGGCTTTCCTTCGAGGCTTTCCCACGAGACTTTCCCACGAGGCTTTCCCACAGGGCTGTCCCACGTGCCACCGTGGTGAAAGTCGACCCTGGGCTTGAAAGTCGAGGCAGTGCAGGGAAAACAGGTTTCCATGGAATGGACTGAGACATCTGGGGGACTCTGGGAATGGTGTCACGACCCTGGACTTCCTCTCGCCTTTTCTGTGGAGAGCACCTCCTCTTGAGATGCAACGGGAACGCCTGGAAATTCTTTCCCCATCACGCAGGGAAAGGATCCCTCTCTCGAGCTAGCAGGCGGAAACGGGGCTCCTCTGGATGTGGGCGGGACTCTCGTACTTCCTCTCGAGTGGCGACGGGTATGTCGGGGAACTTCTTGAGTTGCAGCAAGGGTGTGAAGGACCCTTTGGAAGTTCCAGAGGTTAGGTGCGATTAGCGTCGAGACGCCTCAGTGGAAATGGGCCTCATCTCGCCTGGAGGGGAGAACCTCCTGGATTTTCTCGAGTTGCAGCAGGTGCTCTCGACTTACGACGGGGACCTCAGAGACCCGCTCTGGTGGCCTCAGGAAAGTCCAGCCCCCATTCGAGTTGCTCGGGGCCTCTGGATTAATCTCCCGTCGATGCCGGGGCCTAAAACCTTGCGTGGAGTCGGTGCCGGAACCTGAGGATTCCTCTCCAGTGCTGACATGGATCTTGGGGTACTTCTGGAGTCGCCCCAGGGGAGTCAGTCCTCGTCTAGAGGCGGGGCATGCACGTGCGCTTTCCTCTCGTGCTGTAGCAGCAGTGTCTCGCTTCCCTTCCCGTGGATCAAGGGATCTCTGGCTTTCCCTCGAGGCTTTCCCACGAGGCTTTCCCACAGGGCTGTCCCACGTGCCACCGTGGTGTGAGTCGATCCTCGGCTTGAAAGTCGAGGCAGTGCAGGAAAAACAGGTTTCCCTGGAATGGACTGAGACTCTGGGGGCTCTGGGAATGGTGGCACGACCCTGCAGTTCCTCTCCCCTTTCCTTTGGAGAGCGCCTCCTCTTGATATGCGATGGGAATGCCGGGAATTCTTTCCCGACCAATCAGGGAAAGGATCGCTCATCTCGAGCTACGAGCCGGAAACGGAGCTCCTCTGGATGTGGCCGGGACCCTCGTGCTTCCTCTTGAGTGGAGACGGGTATGTCGGGGAACTTCTTGAGTTGCAGCGTGACTGTGAAAGATTCTTTGGAAGTTCCAGAGGTCACGTGTGATTAGCCTCGAGACACCTCAGTGGAAACGGGCCTCATCTCGCCTGGAGGGGAGAACCGCCTGGATTTTACCGAGTTGCGGCAGGTGCTCTCCACTTACGACGGGGACCTCAGGGACTCGCTCTGGTGAACTCAAGAAAGGCCAGCCAGTCCCATGCGAGTTGCTAGAGGGCCTGTCGCTATTCCACTCCCGTCGATGCCAGGGCCTAAAGACCTTGTGTGGAGTCGGGGCCGGAATCTGAGCATTCCTCTCAAGGCTGACATGCATGTTGGGGTACTCTGGAGTCTCCCAAGGGGAGTCAGTCCTCGTCTCGAGTGGGGGCATGCACGTGCGCTTTCCTCCCGTGCTGTAGCAGCAGTGTCACGCTTCCCGTCGCGTGGATTAAAGGGATCTGTGCTTTCCCTCGAGGCTTTCCCACGAGGCTTTCCCACAGGGTTGTCACACGTGCCACCGGTGTGAGTCGATCCTCAGCGTGAAAGTCGAAGCAGTGCAGGGAAAAAGGATCCTCTGGAATGGACTGAGACATCTGGGGGACTCTTGGAATGGTGGCACGACCCATGAGTTCCTCTCGCCTTTCCTGTGCAGCGCGCCTCCTCTTGAGATGCGTCGAAACGTCGGGAATTCTTTCCCGAGGAAGCAGGGAAGGATCCCTCATCTCGAGCTTGAGGAGGAAACGGAGCTCCTCTGGCGGTTGCCGGACCCTCGTGCTTCCTCTGGAGTGGAGACGGGTATGTCGGGGAACTTCTTGAGTTTTAGCAAGGGTGTTTAGGACACTTTGGAAGTTCCAGAGTTTAGTTGTGATTACTCTCGAGACGCCGCAGAGAAAATGGGCCTCATCTCGACTGGAGCAGAGAACCTCCTGGATTTTCTCGAGTTGCGGCAGGTACTCTCCACATACGACGTGACCTCAGGGACAGTGTAGCAGATGTGTCACGCTTCCCGTCGCGGGGATCAAGGGATCTGTGGCTTTCCCTCGAGGCTTTCTCACAGGGCTGTCCCACATGCCACCATGGTGTGAGTGGATCCTCGTCTGCTGGGAAAACGGGTTCTCTGAAATGGACTGAGACATCTGGGGCAAATGGTGGCTCAATGAGATCCCTTGATCGCGACCAACCCACCCGCGCCTCACCCATTCCCACTTCCAGACGAGGAAGTGCACTGAGTCCACTCACACCATGGTGGCATCAGCCCTGTGAGAAAGCCCCACAGATCCCTTGATCACGGGAAGCGTGACACATCTGCTACACTGTCCCTGAGGTCACGTCGTATGTGGAGAGTACCTGCCGCAACTCGAGAAAATCCAGGAGGTTCTCTGCTCCAGTCGAGATGAGGCCCATTTTCTCTGCGGCGTCTCGAGAGTAATCACAACTAAACTCTGGAACTTCCAAAGTGTCCTAAACACCCTTGCTAAAACTCAAAAGTTCCCCGACATACCCGTCTCCACTCCAGAGGAAGCACGAGGGTCCGGCAACCGCCAGAGGAGCTCCGTTTCCTCCTCCAAGCTCGAGATGAGGGATCCTTCCCTGCTTCCTCGGGAAAGAATTCCCGACGTTTTCGACGCATCTCAAGAGGAGGCGCGCTGCACAGGAAAGCGAAGAGGAACTCATGGGTCGTGCCACCATTCCAAGAGTCCCCAGATGTCTCAGTCCATTCCAGAGGATCCTGTTTTCCCTGCACTGCTTCGACTTTCACGCTGAGGATCGACTCACACCTGGTGGCACGTGTGACAACCCTGTGGGAAAGCTCGTGGAAAGCTCGAGGGAAAGCCACAGATCCCTTAATCCACGCGACGGGAAGCGTGACACTGCTGCTACAGCACGGGAGGAAAGCGCACGTGCATGCCCTACTCGAGACGAGAACTGACTCCCCTGGGAGACTCCAGAAATACCCAAGATGCATGTCAGCCCTGGAGAGGAATCCTCAGGTTCCGGCCCCGACTCCACACACAAGGTCTTAGGCCCTGGCATCGACGGGAGAGGAATAGCGACAGGACTCTAGCAACTCACATGGGGACTGGCCTTTCCTGAGGTAACCAGAGCGGTCCATGAGGTCCCGTCGTAAGTCGAGAGCACCTGCCGCAACTGGTAAAATCCAGGAGGTTCTCCCTGCAGGTGAGATGAGGCCCGTTTCCACTGATGTGTCTCGAGGCTAATCACACGTGAACTCTGGAACTTCTAAAGAGTCTTTCACAGTCATGCTGCAACTCAAGAAGTTCCCCGACATACCCGTCTCCACTCAAGAGGAAGCACGAGGGTCCCGGCCACATCCAGAGGAGCTCCGTTTCCGGCTCGTAGCTCGAGATGAGGGATCCTTTCCCTACTTGGTCGGGAAGAATTCCGGCATTCCATCGCATCTCAAGAGGAGGCGCTCTCCAAAGGAAAGGGGAGAGGAACTGCAGGTCGTGCCACCATTCCCAGAGTCCCCCGGATGTCTCATTCCATTCCAGGGAAACCTGTTTTCCCTGCACTGCCTCGACTTTCAAGCCGAGGATCGACTCACACCACGGTGGCACGTGGCACAGCCCTGTGGGAAGGCCTCGTGGGAAAGCCTCGTGGGAAAAGCCTCGAGGAAAGACACAGATCCTTGATCCACGCGAAGGAAGCGTGACACTGCTGCTCAGCTCGGAGGAAATCGCCTGTGCATGCCCCCTCGAGACGAGGACTGCCTCCACTAGGGAGACTCCATTAGTACCCCAAGATCCATGTCAGCACTGGAGAGGAATCCTCAGGTTCCG
>NW_017197635.1:0-7987 GCF_001704415.2 Capra hircus
CGTCGTAAGTCGAGAGCACCCCGGAACGGGCGAGAAAATCCAGGAGGTTCACCTTCCAGGCGAGAATGAGGCACATTTCCGCTGAGGTGTCTCAAGGCTAATCACAACTAACTCTGGAACTTACAAAGGGTCCGTTACACCCTTCTGCAACTCAAGAAGTTCCCGGTCATACCCGTCTCCACTCGAGAGGAAGCACGAGCGTCCCGCCCACATCCAGAGGAGCCCGTTACCGCCTCCTAGCTCGAGAGGAGGGATCCTTTCCCTGCAGGGTCGGGAAATAATTCCTGGCGTTCCCGTGGCATCTCAAGAGGAGGCGATCTCCACATGAAAGCCGAGAGGGAATCAAGGGTCGTGCCACCATTCCCAGAGTTCCCCAGATGTCTCAGTCCTTTCCAGGGAAACCTGTTTCCCTGCACTGCCTGGACTTCAAGCCGAGGATCGACTCACACCACGGTGGCACGTGGGACAGCCTGGGAAAGCAGTGGGAAAGCTCGTGGGAAAGCCTCGAGGGAAAGCCACAGATCCCTTGATCCACGCGAAGGGAAGCGTGACCTGCTGCTACAGCTCGGGAGGAAAGCCACGTGCATGCCCCCTCGAGACGAGGACTGACTCCCCTGGGGAACTCCAGAAGTACCCCAAGATCCATGTCAGCACTGGAGAGGAATCCTCAGGTTCCGGCACCGACTCCACACAAGGTCTTAGGCCCGGCATCGACGGGAGAGGAATCACGAGTGGCCCCCGAGAAACTCGAATGGGGATTGGCCTTTCCTGAGGCCACCAGATCGGGTCCCTGAGGTCCCCGTCGTAAGTCGAGAGCACCTGCCGCAACTCGAGAAAATCCAGGAGGTTCTCTCCTCCAGGCGAGATGAGGCCCATGTCCGCTGAGGCGTCTCGAGGCTAATCACACCTAACCTCTGGAACTTCCAAAGGGTCCTTCACATCCTTGCTGCAACTCAAGAAGTTCCCCGACATACCCGTCTCCACTCGAGAGGAAGCACGAGAGTCCCGCCCACATCCAGAGGAGCCCGTTTCTGCCTCCTAGCTCGAGAGGGATCCTTTCCCTGCGTGTACGGGAAAGAATTCCCGGCATTCCCGTCACATCTCAAGAGGAGGCGCTCTCCACAGGAAAAGCGAGAGGAACTCCAGGGTCGTGCCACCATTCCCAGAGTCCCCCAGATGTCTCAGTCCATTCCAGGGAAACCTGTTTTCCCTGCACTGCCTCGAATTTAGAGCCGAGGTTCCACTCTCACCACGGTGGCACGTGGGACAGCCCTGTAGGAAAGGGAAAGCCTCGTGGGAAAGCCTCGAGGGAAAGCCACAGATCCCTTGATCCATGCGAAGGGAAGCGTGACACTGCTGCTACAGCTCGGGAGGAAAGCGCACGTGCATGCCCCCATTCAAGACGAGGACTGACTCCCCTGGGGAGACTCCAGAAGTACCCCACGATCCATGTCAGCACTGGAGAGAAATCCTCAGGTTCCAGCACCGACTCCACACAAGGTCTTAGGCCCTGGCATCGATGGCAGAGCAATACCGAGAGGCCCCCGAGCAACTCGCATGGGGACTGACCTTTCCTGAGGCCACCAGAGCGGGTCCCTTTGGGCCCCGTCGTAAGTCGAGGGCACCTGCCGCAACTCGAGAAAATCCAGGAGGTTCTCCCCTCTAAGCGAGATGATGCCCATTTCCAGAGAGGCGTCTCGAGGGTAATCACATCTAACCTCTGGAACTTCCAAAGGATCCTTCACACCCTTGCTGCAACTCAAGAAGTTCCCGACATACCCGTCTCCACTCGAGAGGAATGAGGAGAGTCCCTCCCTCATCCAGAGGAGCCCCGTTTCCGCCTCCTAGCTCGTGAGCTGGGATCCTTTCCCTGCGTGGTCGGGAAAGAATTCCCGGCGTTCCGTCGCATCTCAAGAGGAGGGGCTCTCCACAGGAAGGGCGAGAGGTAATCCAGGGTCGTGCCACCATTCCCAGAGTCCCCCAGATGTCTCAGTCCATTCCAGGGAAACCTGTTTTCCCTGCACTGCCTCGAATTTAGAGCCGAGGTTCCACTCTCACCACGGTGGCACGTGGGACAGCCCTGTAGGAAAGCCTCGTGGAAAGCCTCGTGGGAAAGCCTCGAGGGAAAGCCACAGATCCCTTGATCCATGCGAAGGGAAGCGTGACACTGCTGCTACAGCTCGGGAGGAAAGCGCACGTGCATGCCCCCATTCAGACGAGGACTGACTCCCCTGGGGAGACTCCAGAAGTACCCCACGATCCATGTCAGCACTGGAGAGAAAATCCTCAGGTTCCAGCACCGACTCCACACAAGGTCTTAGGCCCTGGCATCGATGGCAGAGCAATACCGAGAGGCCCCGAGCAACTCGCATGGGGACTGACCTTTCCTGAGGCCACCAGAGCGGGTCCCTTTGGCCCCGTCGTAAGTCGAGGGCACCTGCCGCAACTCGAGAAAATCCAGGAGGTTCTCCCTCTAAGCGAGATGATGCCCATTTCCAGAGAGGCGTCTCGAGGGTAATCACATCTAACCTCTGGAACTTCCAAAGGATCCTTCACACCCTTGCTGCAACTCAAGAAGTTCCCCGACATACCCGTCTCCACTCGAGAGGAATGAGGAGAGTCCCTCCCTCATCCAGAGGAGCCCCGTTTCCGCCTCCTAGCTCGTGAGCTGGGATCCTTTCCCTGCGTGGTCGGGAAAGAATTCCCGGCGTTCCGTCGCATCTCAAGAGGAGGGGCTCTCCACAGGAAGGGCGAGAGGTAATCCAGGGTCGTGCCACCATTCCCAGAGTCCCCCAGATGTCTCAGTCCATTCCAGGGAAACCTGTTTTCCCTGACTGCCTCGACTTTCAAGCCGAGGATCGACTCACACCACGGTGGCTTGTGGGACAACCCTGTGGGAAAGCCTCGTGGGAAAGCCTCGAGGGAAAGCCACAGATCCCTTGATCCAAGCGAAGGGAAGCGTGACACTGCTGCTACAGCTCGGGAGGAAAGCGCACGTGCATGCCCCACTCGAGACGAGGACTGACTCCCCTGGGGAGACTCCAGAAATACCGAAGATCCATGTCAGCACTGGAGAGGAATCCTCAGGTTCCGACAGCGACTCCACACAAGGTCTTAGGCCCCGGCATCGACGGGAGAGAATCCCGAGAGACCCCGAGCAACTCGCTGGGGACTGGCCTTTCCTGAGGCCACCAGAGCGGGTCCCTGAGGTCCCCGTCGTAAGTTGAGAGCACCTGCCGCAACTCGAGAAAATCCAGGAGGTTCTCCCCTCAGGCGAGATGAGGCCCATTTCGCTGAGGCGTCTCGAGGCTAATCACACCTAACCTCTGGAACTTAAAAAGGGTCCTTCACACCCTTGCTGCAACTCAAGAAGTTCCCCGACATACCCGTCTCCACTCGAGAGGAAGCACGAGAGTCCCGCCCACATCCAGAGGAGCCCGTTTCCGCCTCCTAGCTCGAGAGGAGGGATCCTTTCCCTGCGTGGTCGGGAAAGAATTCCCGGCGTTCCCGTCGCATCTCAAGAGGAGGCGCTCTCCACAGGAAAGGCGAGAGGAACTCCAGGTCGTGCCACCATTCCCAGAGTCCCCCAGATGTCTCAGTCCATTCCAGGGAAACCTGTTTTCCCTGCACTGCCTCGACTTTCAAGCCGAGGATCGACTCACACCACGTGGCACGTGGGACAGCCCTGTGGAAAGCCTCGTGGGAAAGCCTCGAAAGGAGAAAGCCACAGATCCTTGATCCACGAAAGGGAAGCGTGACACTGCTGCTACAGCTCGGGAGGAAAGCGCACGTGCATGCCCCACTCGAGACGAGGACTGACTCCCCTGGGAGACTCCAGAAGTACCCAAGATCCATGTCAGCACTGGAGAGGAATCCTCAGGTTCCGGCACCGACTCCACACAAGGTCTTAGGCCCGGCATCGACGGAGAGGAATCCCGAGAGGCCCCAGCAACTCGCATGGGGACTGGCCTTTCCTGAGGCCACCAGAGCGGGTCCCTGAGGTCCCCGTCGTAAGTCGAGAGCACCTGCCGCAACTCGAGAAAATCCAGGAGGTTCTCCCCTCCAGGCGAGATGAGGCCCATTTCCGCTGAGGCGTCTCGAGGCTAATCACACCTAACTCTGGAACTTCCAAAGGGTCCTTCACACCCTTGCTGCAACTCAAGAAGTTCCCCGACATACCCGTCTCCACTCGAGAGGAAGCACGAGAGTCCCCCCCACATCCAGAGGAGCCCCGTTTCCGCCTCCTAGCTCGAGAGGAGGGATCCTTTCCCTGCGTGGTCGGGAAAGAATTCCCGGCGTTCCCGTCGCATCTCAAGAGGAGGCGCTCTCCACAGGAAAGGCGAGAGGAACTCCAGGGTCGTGCCACCATTCCCAGAGTCCCCAGATGTCTCAGTCCATTCCAGGGAACCTGTTTTCCCTGCACTGCCTCGACTTTCAAGCCGAGGATCGACTCACACCACGGTGGCACGTGGGACAGCCAAAGCCAAAGCCTCGTGGGAAAGCCTCGAGGGAAAGCCACAGATCCCTTGATCCCACGGAAGGGAAGCGTGACACTGCTGCTACAGCTCGGGAGAAAAGCGCACGTGCATGCCCCCACTCGAGAGAGGACTGACTCCCCTGGGGAGACTCCAGAAGTACCCAAGATCCATGTCAGCACTGGAGAGGAATCCTCAGGTTCCACCAACTCCACACAAGGTCTTAGGCCCGGCATCGACGGGAGAGGAATCCCGAGAGGCCCCGAGCAACTCGCATGGGGACTGGCCTTTCCTGAGGCCACCAGAGCGGGTCCCTGAGGTCCCCGTCGTAAGTCGAGAGCCTGCCGCAACTCGAGAAAATCCAGGAGGTTCCCCTCCAGGCGAGATGAGGCCCATTTCCGCTGAGGCGTCTCGAGGCTAATCACACCTAACCTCTGGAACTTCCAAAGGGTCCTTCACACCCTTGCTGCAACTCAAGAAGTTCCCCGACATACCCGTCTCCACTCGAGAGGAAGCACGAGAGTCCCGCCCACATCCAGAGGAGCCCGTTTCCGCCTCCTAGCTCGAGGAGGGATCCTTTCCCTGCGTGGTCGGGAAAGAATTCCCGGCGTTCCGTCGCATCTCAAGAGGAGGCGCTCTCCACAGGAAAGGCGAGAGGAACTCCAGGTCGTGCCACCATTCCCAGAGTCCCCCAGATGTCTCAGTCCATTCCAGGGAACCTGTTTTCCTGCACTGCCTCGACTTTCAAGCCGAGGATCGACTCACCACGGCACGTGGGCAGCCCTGGGAAAGCCCTGTGGGAAAGCCTCCCTCGTGGGAAAGCCTCGAGGAAAGCCAATCCCTTGATCCACACGAAGGGAAGCGTGACACTGCTGCTACAGCTCGGGAGGAAAGCACATGCATGCCCCCCACTCGAGACGAGGACTGACTCCCCTGGGGAGACTCCAGAAGTACCCCAAGATCCATGTCAGCACTGGAGAGGAATCCTCAGGTTCGGCACCGATCCACACAAGGTCTTAGGCCCCGGCATCGACGGGAGAGGAATCCGGAGAGGCCCCCGAGCAACTCGCATGGGGACTGGCCTTTCCTGAGGCCACCAGAGCGGGTCCCTGAGGTCCCCGTCGTAAGTCGAGAGCACCTGCCGCAACTCGAGAAATCCAGGAGGTTCTCCCTCCAGGCGAGATGAGGCCCATTTTCCGCTGAGGCGTCTCGAGGAAAATCACACCTAACATCTGGAACTTCCAAAGGTCCTTCACACCCTTGCTGCAACTCAAGAAGTTCCCCGACATACCGTCTCCACTCGAGAGGAAGCACGAGAGTCCCGCCCATCAGAGGAGCCCGTTTCCGCCTCCTAGCTCGAGAGGGGATCCTTTCCCTGCGTGGTCGGGAAAGAATTCCGGCGTTCCCGTCGCATCTCAAGAGGAGGCGCTCTCCACAGGAAAGCGAGAGGAACTCCAGGTTGCCACCATTCCCAGAGTCCCCCAGTTGTCTCAGTCCATTCCAGGAACCTGTTTTCCCTGCACTGCCTCGACTTTCAAGCCGAGGATCGACTCACACCAGGGGCACGTGGGACAGCCTGTGGGAAAGCCCGTGGGAAAGCCTCGAGGGAAAGCCACAGATCCCTTGATCCACGCGAAGGGAAGCGTGACACTGCTGCTACAGCTCGGGAGGAAAGCGCAGTGCATGCCCCCACTCGAGAGAGGACTGACTCCCTGGGGAGACTCCAGAAGTACCCAAGATCCATGTCAGCACTGGAGAGGAATCCTCAGGTTCCGCACCGACTCCACACAAGGTCTTAGGCCCGCATCGACGGGAGAGGAATCCCGAGAGGCCCGAGCAACTCGCATGGGGACTGGCCTTTCCTGAGGCCACCAGAGCGGGTCCCTGAGGTCCCCGTCGTAAGTCGAGAGCACCTGCCGCAACTCGAGAAAATCCAGGAGGTTCTCCCCTCCAGGCGAGATGAGGCCCATTTCCGCTGAGGCGTCTCGAGGCTAATCACACTAAATCTGGAACTTCCAAAGGGTCCTTCACACCCTTGCTGCAACTCAAGAAGTTCCCCGACATACCCGTCTCCACTCGAGAGGAAGCACGAGAGTCCCGCCCATCCAGAGGAGCCCCATTTCCGCCTCCTAGCTCGAGAGGAGGGATCCTTTCCCGGCGTGGTCGGGAAAGAATTCCCGCGTTCCCGTCGCATCTCAAGAGGAGGCGCTCTCCACAGGAAAGGCGAGAGGAACTCCAGGGTCGTGCCACCATTCCCAGAGTCCCCCAGATGTCTCAGTCATTCCAGGGAAACTGTTTCCCTGCACTGCCTCGACTTTCAAGCCGAGGATCGACTCACACCACGGTGGCACGTGGGACAGCCCTGTGGGAAAGCCTCGTGGGAAAGCCTAAAAAGCTCGAGGGAAAGACACTGATCCCTTGATCCACGCGACGGGAGCATGACACTGCTGCTACAGCTAGGGAGGAAAGCGCAGGTGCATGCCCCACTCGAGACGAGGACTGACTCCCCTGGGGAGACTCCAGAAGTACCCAAGATCCATGTCAGCACTGGAGAGGAAACCCTCAGGTTCCGGCACCGAATCCACACAAGGTCTTAGGCCCCGGCTCGACGGGAGAGGAATCCCGAGAGGCCCGAGCAACTCGCATGGGGACTGGCCTTTCCTGAGGCCACCAGAGCGGGTCCCTGAGGTCCCCGTCGTAAGTCGAGAGCACCTGCCGCAACTCGAGAAAATCCAGGAGGTTCTCCCCTCCAGGCCGATGAGGCCCATTTCCGCTGAGGTCTCGAAGCTAATCACACCTAACCTCTGGAACTTCCAAAGGTCCTTCACACCTTGCTGCAACTCAAGAAGTTCCCCGACATACCTGTCTCCACTCGAGAGGAAGCACGAGCGTCCGCCAACATCCAGAGGAGCCCCGTTTCCGCCTCCTAGCTCGAGAGGAGGGATCCTTTCCCTGGTGGACGGAAAAGAATTCCGGCGTTCCTGTCGCATCTCAAGAGGAGCGCTCTCCACAGGAAAGGCGAGAGGAACTCCAGGTGGTGCACCATTCCCAGAGTCCCCAAGATGTCTCAGTCCATTCCAGGGAAACTGTTTCCCTGCACTGCCTCGACTTTCAAGCCGAGGATCGACTCACACCACGGTGGCACGTGGGACAGCCTGTGGGAAAGCCTCGTGGGAAAGGGAAAGCCTCGAAGGAAAGCCACAGATCCCTTAATCCACTCGACGGGCGTGACACTGCTGCTACAGCTCGGGAGAAAGCGCACGTGCATGCCCCCACTAGATACGAGGACTGACTCCGCTGGGGAGACTCCAGAAGTACCCCAAGATCCATGTCAGCACTGGAGAGGAATCCTCAGGTTCGGCACCGACTCCACACAAGGTCTTAGGCCCGGCATCGACGGGAGGGTTATCCGGAGAAGCCCCGAGCAACTTCCATGGGGACTGGCCTATCCTGAGGCCCCAGGGCGGGTCCCTGAGGTCCTGTCGTAAGTCGAGAGCACCTTCAGCACTCGA
>NW_017197636.1:0-7986 GCF_001704415.2 Capra hircus
ACTTCCATGGGGTTTCTGGAATGCTGAAGTTTGCCAGTGGTCTTTTCTCCTGGGTGTCCTCCCCCCACACGCACGGCTCATAGTCTCACTGAGTTGACCTGGGTGTTCTCGTGTGGTCAGTTGGTTAGTTTTCTGTGATTGTTTCATTTTCTCTGCGCTCTGATGGGAGAAGGGTGAGGCTTGTGGAAGCTTCCTGGTGGAAGAGACTGACTGAAGGGGAAACTGGGTCTTGTTCTGGTGGGACCGTGCTCAGTAAATCTTTAGTCCTATTTTCTGTTGATGTGTTGATGAGGGGCTGTGTTCCCTCCCTGTTGTTTGACCTGAGGCCAAACTATGGTGGAGGTGACGAGGATAATGGCAGCCTCCTTCAAATGGTCCCACACACACACTGCTGCACCCAGTGACCCCGACCCTGCAGCAGGCCCCCGCCGACCCACGCCTCCGCCGGAGACTCACAGGCAAGTCTGGGTCAGGCTCTTGTGGGGTCGCTGCTCCTTTCTCCTGGGTCCTGGTGCACACAGGGTTTTTTTTGTTTGTGCCCTCAGTCGGTTTCCCCCATCCTGTGTAAGTTCTGGAGGCTCCTGTGGTGGAGTTTATGGCGACCTCTTCCAAGAGGGCTTGTGCCATACCCAGGCCTGCTGCACCCAGAGCCCTGCCCCTGCGGCAGGCCCCACTGCTGACCACGCTCTGCAGGAGACGCTCAGACACTGTTCTGGCTCAGGCTCTGGGTGGGTCTCTGGGTCCTTGTGCCCACAAGGTTTGTTGGAGCCCTCCGAGCATCCCTGGTGGGCATGGAGTTTGACTCTTAACGCGATTCACCCCTCCTACCGTCTTGCTGGGGCTTCTCCTTTTGCCCTTGGATGGTGGGGTTCCTTGCTGGGGCTTCTCCTTTGCCCTTGGATGTGGGGTTTCCTTTTGGTGGGACCCGGCATCTCCCTGCCGACAGCTGTCCAGCAGCGAGGGGCAATTGTGGAGTTCTTGCAGGAGAAGGTGAGCGCACAGCTTCTGCATCCTGTCTGCGCACGAGAGCTGGAATGTCAGGGCCGTGTGTGTGCACGTTCAGTTGCTCAGTCGTGTCCAGCTCGTTGGGACCCCATGGACTGTGGCCCGCCAGGCTCGCCTCCTCTGTCCATGGGATTCTCCGGGCACAGGCACGAGTGGGTAGCCATTCCCTTCTCCAGGGATCTTCCTGACCGAGGATTGAACGTGCGTCTCCTGCACTGCAGGCGGGCTCTTTACCATGTGAACCACCAGGAAAGCCATCTCAGGTCCATGATCAAGATAAACTGGACGTGGTCAGGCAGGAGATGACGAGAATGGATGCTGACATTTTAGGAGCCAGTGAACTAAAATGGGTGGGAATAGGCAAATTTAACTCAGGTGACCATTATATTAACACCCACTCTGTGAGCAAGAATCCCTTAGAAGAAATGGAGCAGCCCTCATAGTCAACAAGAGTCTGGAAATGCAGTACTTGGATGCAGCCTCAGAAATGACAGAATGATCTCAGTTGTTTTCCAAGGCAAACCATTCAACATCATAGTAATCCAAGGCTATGCCCCAACCATTGATGCTGAAGAAGCTGAAGTCGAATGGTTCTGTGAAGACCTACACGTTTCCCCCAGTGGACAGAGGAGCCTGACAGGCCATAGTCCAGGGGGTCTCAAAGAGCGACGTGGCTGAAGTGACTTAGCACGCATGCATGCATGAAGACCTGCAACATCTTCTAAATACTGAAAAAGAGATGTCTTTTTCATCGTACGGGGTTGGAATGCAAAAGCAGAAAGTCCAGACGCCTGGAATGATAGGCAAGCTTGGCCGGGAGTATAAAGTGGAGCAGGTCAAAGGCTGACAGAGGTTTGTCAAGAGAACATGCTGGTCATAGCAAATACCATTTTCTAACAACCCAAGAGGCAGCTCTGCACACCGACATTGCCAGGTGGTCAGTACCGAAGTCTGAATGATGTGCTCTTCATAGCTGAAGATGGAGAAGTTTATATAGTCAACAAAAACAAGACCTGGAGCTGACTGTGTCTCAGCTCATGAGCTCCTCATTGCAAAATTCAGGCTTAAATGGAAGGAAACAGGGAAACCACTAGGCCATTCATGTACTACCCAAATCAAACTCCATAGGACTATACAGTGAAGGTGGAGAATAGATTCAAGGGATCAGATCGGATGGCCCGAAGAACTGTGGACAGAAGTGTGTAACCCTGTAACGGAGACAGTGGCCAAAACCAGCCCAAAGAGAAAGAAGGGGAGCAGGCAAAGCGGCTGTCTGAGGAGGCCTTGAAATAGCTGAGAAAAGAAGAGAAATGACAGGCAAAGGAGGGAAGGAAAGACGTAGTCGTCTGAATGCAGAATTCCAGGGAATAGCAGGAGGAGGAAAGAAGCCCTTCTCGAATCAACAGTGCAAAGAAGTAAAGGGCTGAAGGAGAGTGGGAAGGACTGGAGAGCTCTTCGAGAAAGCTGAAGACATCAAGGAAACATTCCATGCAAGGCGGTCACAGTAAAGGACAGAAAGAGTAAGGGCCTAATGGAAGCAGAAGGGATTAAGAAGAGGTGGTAAGAAATATACCAGAAAGGTCTAAATCACAGGATAGCCATGATGGTGTGGTCACTTGCTGAGAGCCAGACATCCTTGAGTACGAAGTCAAGTGGGCCTTCGGAAACATTACTACGAACAAAGCTAGTGGAGGTGATGGAATTCCAGCTGAGCTATTTCAAATCCTAAAAGATGATGCTGAAAGTGCTGCACTCAATATGCCAGCAAATTTGGAAAACTCAGCAGCAGCCACAGGACTGGAAAAGGTCAGTTTTCATTCCAGTCCCAAAGAAAGGCAATGCCAAAGAATGCTCAAACTACCGCACAGTTGTGCTTATTCCACACGCTAGCAAAGTAATTCTCGAAACCCTTCAAGTTAGGCTCCAGCGGTATGTGAGCTGAGGACTTCCAGATGTTCAAGCTGGATTGAGAAACAGCAGAGGAGCCAGGCATCATATTGCCAGCACCCACTGGGTCACGGAGAGAGCAGAGGGTCTCCCGAAAAACACCTGCCTCTGCGCCATTGACTGTGCTAGCGCCTTCGCCTGTGTGGACTGCAACAGACTGTGGGGAATTCTTAACCAGAAGAAATATTAGACCACCTCGCCTGTCTCTTGAAAAACCTGCATGCACGTCAAGAAGCACAGTTAGAACTGGTTTGGAACAATGGACTGGTTCCAAATTGGGAAAGGAGCACGTCAAGGCTGTATACTGTCACCCTGCTTATTTAACTTCTACGCAGAGTACATCATACGAATTGCCAGCCTAGAGGAATCACAAGCTGGAGTCAAGATTGCTGGAAGAAACATCAACAACCTCAGATATGCATTACACCACCCTTATGGCAGAAAGCAAAGAGGAACTAAAAGCCCTTGTGATGAGGGTTAAAGAGGAGAGAGAAAAAGCTGACTTAAAATTAAACATTCAAAAAGCTAAGATCATGGCATCCAGTCCCATCCAGTCCCATGCAAATAGATGGGGAAACGGGAAACAGTGAGAGACTTTATTTTCTTGGGCTCCAGAATCACTGCAGACGATGGCCGCAGCCACGAAATGGAAAGACTTGCTCCTTTTGAAGAAAAAGCTATGACAAACAGCCTATTACAAAGCAGAGACATCACTTTGCCCACAAAGGTCCATCTAATCAAGGCCGTGGTTCTTCCAGTGGTCATGTGTGGATGTGAGAGTTGGACCATAAAGAAAGCTGAGCGCCAAAGAATTGAGGCTTTTGAACTGTGATGTTGGAGGAGACGTGAGAGTCCCTTGGGCTGCAAGGAGATCCAGCCAGTCCATCGTAAAGGAGATCAGTCCTGAGTACTCACTGGAGGGACTGATGCTGAAGCAGAAGCTCCAATGCTTTGGCCACGGATGGGAAGAACGGACTCATTAGAAAAGCCCCTGATGCTGGGAAAGACTGAAGGCGGGAGAAGGGGGTGACAGAGGATGAGGAGATGGTTGGAAGGCATCACTGGTGCAATGGACATGAGTTTGCGCACACTCTGGGAGACACTGGAGGACAGGGGAGCCTGGCGTGCTGTGGTGCACAGGGTCCCGGAGTCGGACACTGCTGAGCAACTGAGGAGCCCGGCCTAGAGGTGCCTGAGGAGACTCGATGGCTGTCGCGTACGGCCCTGGACGGGATCCTGGCCCAGAAAGCGGGCCTCGGGTGGACGTCTCAGAAGCCAGTTACCGCCGTCTGTCGGCGTGGCAGGCGGCCAGTCTAGCGCCGTGAAGGGAGCCGTCGTCCCTGCTGGGGCTCTGTGTGCGCTGCCCCATCGCTTTTCTGTAAGTCTAAGTCTGTTCCAAAATGGAAAGTTTTATTTTGAAGGTTTGCAAGCGGTTTCACTAGGGATTCCACCAAATAAGGCACAAAGCGCGTGAGAAGATGCTCACATCTGTGGTCAGGGAGGGAAGCGCAGTGGCCGCGTCATGGCCCCGGGGGTGTTGGAACCACAGGGACAGGCGGGAGCCGTGTTGGTGGGCACACAGAGAAGTGGGAGCCCCGGACACACTGGCGGGGCGAGTCACGTCACACAGCTGCTGTGGAGAACAGTCTGCAGTTCCGGGAAAGCAGACCTCCACTTGCCAGTACCGCTCAGCGCCCACTCCTGGTGTGCGCTCGTGAGACACGGAGGGCAGGCGCGCCCGCAAATGGAGGTGCCCCCCGTGCCTGCCACCTGCCGGCGGGACACGCCCTCGCTCGTCCTCTCCGCCCTGGAGGGGTGAGGAAGGGGCGGGCGGCCAGCAAAGCGTCCCCCTGGCGGCCCGCCCTCCCACGATCGCCGCCTGTCCTGCGGCTGCCTCTCTGTGGGCTCTGGGCGACACGTGGAGACGGGCAGGCAGAGAAAGGAGTCAGCTGTCTGCTCACCCATGGGTGGCTTGCCGAGAGGACTTACATGGGGCCACAGGAAACTGAGGGGGCGGACGTGTGTTGCATCCTGACTGTGCGATGCGTTCATGGATGTGTCGATTTCGTGATTTGGAGCACGCTCACTGCACTCCCCATTAAGCTGTTCGAACCGTCTGTGTCACCGAGGATGGCTGCCACTGGGATGGTATTCATGTGGACCGAGGCGCCTGAGCTCCTGACCGGGGCTCCAGGCAGGCCCGGGGAGCGGGCAGTGATGGGCACAGCGGGAGCTGCAGCCCCATGTCCTCGCGGCTGCAGGGAGGAGGCCCTTCAGCCCAGGAGGGTTGGTGCCAGGACCCCACGTCTGGGGTGGGGGCGCCTGGGGACAGCCCGATATCCGTGCTGCTCTGTTCTCATGGGGTCCGGACCGCACCCGCACACGCCTGCACTGGTCGGACCGCCTTTTACTCCCCAAGATGAGCCCTTCCTGCAGAATCCTGTGAGAAGTGCCAAACTTGGCTCCTGTCTCTCAGCTGTTCGTGTGGGAGCTCGGCCCCACTCAGCCGACTGTGTTTGGCGTCATTCTCGTGCTGATTTCACAAAAATAACCGGGAGGATTTCCCTCTTTTTTCTTTTTCCCTTCCAAGAACAGCCCAAATATCGTCGGAATGATCTGCTTCTTGACTGAAAGAATCCATCTGTGAATTCTTAGACATGGTTCTCAGATTTTGACATTTCTGGAAGAAACTGCTTCATTCAGGTTTCCACATGTGTGGGCATAGAGGGTAAAGGTGTCATTTGGCCATTCTAATGTCCTCCCAGCTGCAGCCTTTCTCCCAGGTCTCTGCCCTTTCCCCGCCTCCTTGCTCCCGGCAGCCCACCCGGCCACGGCCACACCCGCATCTGAAGCTCCACGTCCTCAGGGCAGGGACTTGCTGTCCCTCGCCTGCCCCTCAGCCGCAGTCCAGGGCTGGGTGCAGGGGGCTGCCCTCACTAGACCCCACCTTACCTCCAGCTCCCAGAACACAGGGGCTGTGACTTCACCTGTGCTTGCGCGAGAGAGCTGCATGTGCGGCGGTGGGGAGGGTCTGAGCGGTGGGTCTGCAGGGTGGGGGTTGTCTTCAGGGTTGGGGGGTCTGCAGGGTGGGGGGTCTGCAGGGTGCAGGGGGGTGCAGGGTTGTGTTCAGGGTCTGCAGGGTGGGGGTCTTGGGGGTTGTCTTCAGGTTGAGGGGTCTGCAGGGTGGGGGTCTGCAGGGTGGGGGGTCTGCAGGGTGGGGTTTGTCTTCAGGGTTGGGGGGTCTGCAGGTTTGGGGGTCTTGGAGGGTCTGCAAGGGGGGTCTGCAGGGTGGGGGTCTGCAGGGTCTGCAGGTGGGGGTTGTCTTCAGGGTTGAGGGGTCTGCAGGGTGGGGGGTCTGCAGGGTGTCTGGCAGGTGGGGTTGGGCAGGGTTGAGGGGTCTGCAGGGTCTGCAGGGTGGGGTTTGCAGGTTGGGGTCTGCAGGGTGGGGGGTGCAGGGTGTCTGCAGGGGTCTGCAGGGGGCAGGGTTCTGCAGGGGGGGTCTGCAGGGTGGGGTCTGCAGGGTGGGGGTTGTCTTCAGGGTTTGGGGGTCTGCAGGGGTGGGGGGTCTGCAGGGTGGGGGGGTCTTCAGGGTTGAGGGTCTGGCAGGGGGGGTCTGCAGGGTGGGGTCTGCAGGGTCTGCGGGTCTGCAGGGTGGGGGTTGTCTTCAGGGTTGAGGGTCTGCAGGGGGGGGGTCTGCAGGTGGGGGGTCTGCAGGGTGGGGGTCTGCAGGGGTGGGGTTGTCTTCAGGGTTGGGGGTCTGTGGGGGTCTGCAGGGTGGGGTTTGTCTTCAGGGGTCTGCAGGGTGGGGGGGTCTGCAGGGTGGGGTTTGTCTTCAGGGTGGGGGTCTGCAGGGGGTCTGCAGGGTGGGAGGATCTGCAGGGTGGGGGCGTCTGCAGGGTGGGGGTTGTCTTCAGGGTTGGGGGGTCTGCAGGGTGGGGGTCTGGGTGGGGGATCTACAGGGTGCTGGTCTGCAGGGTGGGGGGTCTGCAGGGTGGGGGTCTGCAGGGTTGTCTAGGATCTCAGGGTGGTCTGGGTGGGGGTTGTCTTCAGGGTTTGGGGTCTGCAGGGTGGGGGTCTGCAGGGTGGGGGTCTGCAGGGTGGGGGGTCTGCAGGGTGGGGGTTTGTCTTCAGGGGGTCTGCAGTGGGCAGGGTGGTGTCTGCAGGGTGGGGGGGGTCTGCAGGGTGGGGGTTGTCTTCAGGGTTGGGGGGTCTGGTGGGGGGTGCAGGGTGAGGGTGGGGGGGTCTGCAGGGTGGGGAGGGTCTTCAGGGTTGGGGGGTCTGCAGGGTGGGGGTCTGCGGTGGGGGTTGTCTTCAGGGTTTGGGGTCTGCAGGCTGGGGGTCTGCAGGCTGGGGGGGTCTGCAGGCTGGGGGGTCTGCAGGGTGGTGGGGGTCTGCAGGGTGGGGGTGTCTTCAGGGTGAGGGGTCTGCAGGGGGGGGTCTGCAGCAGGGTGGGGTTTGTCTTCAGGGTTGAGGGGTCTGCAGGGGGGGTTGTCTTCAGGGTTGGGGGGGAGGGTGGGGGTCTGCGTCTGGGTGGGGGTCTTCAGGGTGGGGTCTTTGGGGTCAGGGTCTGCAGGGTGGGGGGGTCTGCAGGGCGGGGGGGTCTGCAGGTGGGGGGTCTGCAGGGTGGGGTTTGTCTTCAGGGTTGGCGGGTCTGCAGGTGGGGGTCTGCAGGGTGGGGGGTCTGCAGGGTGCGAGGATCTACAGGGTGGGGGGGTCTGCAGGGTGGGGTTTGTCTTCAGGGTTGAGGGGGTCTGCAGGGTGGGGGGTCTGCAGGGTGGGGTTTGTCTTCAGGGTTGGGGGTGTCAGGGTGGGGGTCTGCGGGTGGGGGTCTGCAGGGTGGGGGGTCTGCAGGGTGGGGGTTGTCTTCAGGGTTGAGGGGTCTGCAGGGTCTGCAGGGCTGGGGGGTCTGCAGCTGGGGGGTCTGCAGGGTGGGGGTGTCTTCAGGGTTGCAGGGGTCTGCAGGCTGGGGGGTCTGCAGGGTGGGGGTCTGCAGGCTGGGGGGTCTGCAGGTGGGTCTGCAGCTGGGGGGTTGTC
>NW_017197637.1:0-7986 GCF_001704415.2 Capra hircus
GCGCGGGGTCACACTGTCCCTTTGTCGTGTATCTCCAGGCGCACTCGCGCTGGGGGGTTGCCCGCTGGATATTCGGGCCTCAGGCTCCACGTGAGAAAAAGCCAAATGGCATTAAGCCCCTGCGCAGTCCAGACGCTGCCGCCTCAGGTCTCTGTCCGGAGCCTTGGGCTCCAGGCAACTCAAAGCCTCGGGGGTGGCACTCTGGGACTGCGTTAGGGAATGGACGCAAGAGCCCACGGAGGAGTTGGGGAGGGGGCAGGGGCGGCGAAACAGAGGCGAGGACAGCGAGGGATCTAGGTGGAGGCGCTGGAGAGAGCGCTGGTGTCCCAGAATGCCTCAGAGGAGCCAGAGGGGGACAGTCGAGCGCCAGGGACCTGTGGAATGTGAAAAAGGCGGGAAATCCCAGAGCAAGGCAGGCTGGGAAAGCGGGGCGTTGGTGGCCAATTCAAAGGGACCTAGGGGCGTTTCCTGGGCGGTGAGCTCTCCTTGGCACTGCTGAGGGCCCCGTGATTGATCCACCGCGATTGCATCCCACCCCCGCTGAGTCAGCGAGGCGCCACAAACCAAAGCCCCCGAACTGCCCGCCCACCCAACGGCGGATCTGCGCGGTCCCGCGGGCACAGCCGTGCCGGGAAAAGCCCACTCACTCCACGGGACTCCGTCCAGGGTCTCTGCTTGGAAAGAGGCCAGGGGCGGCCCCCTCCATCTACCCACCCAAACCCTATTGACGTCAATGGTGGCGGAGACGCTCCCGCTTTCCAGAGTCCTGAGCTGCTGGGTCCCCACCCACTCGGCCAGCAGTCTGCAGCGATGCCCGTGTGCCTCTCCCACCATGGCTTCGTCCGGCTCCTCCAGCACCTCAAGCAGTACGTTTGCCCTCGGTCCCTGTGGTCGGATCACATCTCAGGGGATTTGCGGGTGGCCTGGGCAAGGGCTCTCGGCCAACGTGTTGACCCCCTCCCACCGAGAACGGCGGGGACCCATCGGCCAGGCCCGGGGTTCCGAGGCGTCAGGTGTGCCCAATTCGGAGGGCCTGGCATCGTTCGTTCATCTTGCTCCTTTGGCACACGCATGGCTTCTCCGTTCTCTTTCTAGGAAGACAGTGTTGTTTCAGGGGGAGTGCTGTGGGGGGCGGGGGCCGGGGTTGGGTGGTGGTGGGAGCAGGTGCTGTGCTGGGATGAGGCCCCTTTGATCCTCATATCTTCCTGTGGGAATGGGAGTCGGGGAGCTCTGTGGCCTTGCTGCCTTTAGTGGCTTCCTCTGCGCAGGGACCTAGTGGCTTCTGCCTTTTGTCAGGCGTTACGGGGTTTGGGCTTCGCTTTGGTGGCCTTGGCCTTTGCCTTGGCCTGGGCCTTGGCCTTGCCCTTGGCGTTGCCCTTGCCCTTGCCTTGGCCTTGGGCTGGGCCTTGCCTTGCCCTTGAATTGAACTTGAACTTGACCTTGACCTTGACCTTGAACTTGACTTGAACTTGAACTTTGAACTTGACCTTGAACCTTGAACTTGAACTTGAACTTGAACTTGAACTTGACTGACTTGAACCTTGAACTTGACACTTGACCTTGAACTTGAACTTGAACTTGACTTGAACCTTGAACTTGAACTTGACCTTGACTTGACCTTGAACTTGAACTTGACCTTGACCTTGAACTTCAACTTGACCTTGAACCTTGAACTTGACCTTGACCTTGACCAACAACGGGAGACCTCGAGATTTGCTCAGAGCACCGGAGGTCCAGAAGCAGGGCCCTGTATCTCCCCTTCCCTTTGTGATCATTGCAAAGACATTCCTAGCTGATAGCGGGAGTGCCCCTGAAGAAGCAAGCAGTGGGAGTGTGTTTGACACGACTGTGTGCCTTCCTGGCCTCAGCTCCACAAGGGGCCTTTCCTCTCGAAGTAGGCCCCATGTCCCCTTGGGGAGGGTGTCATGCCTCTTTTCTCCTCACTGCCAAAGGGTGGAGCCAAGCTCGCTCTGTCAGAGGTACAAAAACAGCAATTGAATGGATTTTCAAGCTCTTGCTAGGCTGCACCCTTTCAGGGCCCACTTTACTGAAACAGGTGCTCTGTGGCCCCTGGTTGGGTATGCAGGTTCACAAACAGGGTGAGATCCTGTCCAAGCCAAGAATTTTCCTGAAAGACCTAGGCTCACTAGAGCTCTCCTCCAGAGCAAAGGGGATAGAGGAGATGTATGGAGGAGTCTTTGCCTTTCCCTGTGAGTGTGGGGCTACTCCCTACGGCCCCAAGCTCAGGGATAACTGCCTCTAAGAAAGGAATGGCAAGAAGCGCTATTCTTGGAGGTTGGGACAGGGAGTTCGCAGCATGTGGGGAAAGAAAGACTTCTTCGGGGAAGAAGAGGCAACCACCGGGGGTGTGTTTGCAAGCCTCTATTTGGAAGGAACAGGTTTGCTTATACAACTCAAGACCTCCAGATCTGCTCAGAGGACTGAAGTTCCAGAGACAGGGCCATGTATCTCCCCTTCCCTTTGAGATCCTTGCAAAGACATTCCTAGCAGATCGTGGGAGTGCCCATGAAGAAGCAAGCAGCGGGAGTGTGCTTGACATCACTGGCTGCCTACCTGGGCTCAGCTCCTCAAGGGGCCTTTCTCTCCTGGTAGGCCCTATGTCCCCTTTGGGAGAGGGTGGTGCCCTCTTCCCTCCACACTGCCAAAGGGTGGAGGTGGAGCAAACTCGTTCTCTCCGAGGTAAAAAAAAAAAGACAAATTGGATGGATTTTTAAGCTCTTGCTATGCTGCACCCCTCCAGGACCCACTCGAGCAAAACAGGTGCCCTGTGGCCCCTAGGTCGGGTATGCAGGTTCACACACCGGGTGTGATCCCGTCAAAGCCAAGAATTTTCCTGACAGACCTAGGCTCACTAGAGCTCTCCTCCAGAGGAAAGGGGACAGAAAAGACGTGTGTGTGGAGGTGGCTCTGCCTTTCCAGGTCCCAATCTCAGGGATAACTGCCCCTAAGAAAGGAACTGCTGCCTGCTGCTGCTAAGTTGCTTCAGTCGTGTTCGACTCTGTGGCCTAGACGGACTAGCTCCCGCCATTTCCAGCTAGACAGTGTGGTGCAGCCCACTCCTCAGGCTCTGCCCCGTCCTGGACGACTCAGCCTCCACTCAAGGGGCTGCCCACCTGTCTGCCTGGAGTCCAACTAGTGGCTACCGTCTATGGCGTCGCACAGAGTCGAACACGACTGAAGCAACTTAGCAGCAGCAGCAGCAGCAGTTCCTTTCTTAGGGGCAGTTATCCCTGAGATTGGGACCTGGAAAGGCAGAGCCACCTCCACACACACGTCTTTTCTGTCCCCTTTCCTCTGGAGGAGAGCTCTAGTGAGCCTAGGTCTGTCAGGAAAATTCTTGGCTTTGACGGGATCACACCCGGTGTGTGAACCTGCATACCCGACCTAGGGGCCACAGGGCACCTGTTTTGCTCGAGTGGGTCCTGGAGGGGTGCAGCATAGCAAGAGCTTAAAAATCCATCCAATTTGTCTTTTTTTTTTAACCTCGGAGAGAACGAGTTTGCTCCACCTCCACCCTTTGGCAGTGTGGAGGGAAGAGGGCACCACCCTCTCCCAAAGGGGACATAGGGCCTACCAGGAGAGAAAGGCCCCTTGAGGAGCTGAGCCCAGGTAGGCAGCCAGTGATGTCAAGCACACTCCCGCTGCTTGCTTCTTCATGGGCACTCCCACGATCTGCTAGGAATGTCTTTGCAAGGATCTCAAAGGGAAGGGGAGATACATGGCCCTGTCTCTGGAACTTCAGTCCTCTGAGCAGATCTGGAGGTCTTGAGTTGTATAAGCAAACCTGTTCCTTCCAAATAGAGGCTTGCAAACACACCCCCGGTGGTTGCCTCTTCTTCCCCGAAGAAGTCTTTCTTTCCCCACATGCTGCGAACTCCCTG
This sequence comes from Capra hircus, assembly GCF_001704415.2. NCBI lineage: Eukaryota > Metazoa > Chordata > Mammalia > Artiodactyla > Bovidae > Capra > Capra hircus. The sequence continues at coordinate 3,903 of NW_017197637.1, forward strand.
TCCCAACCTCCAAGAATAGCGCTTCTTGCCATTCCTTTCTTAGAGGCAGTTATCCCTGAGCTTGGGGCCGTAGGGAGTAGCCCCACACTCACAGGGAAAGGCAAAGACTCCTCCATACATCTCCTCTATCCCCTTTGCTCTGGAGGAGAGCTCTAGTGAGCCTAGGTCTTTCAGGAAAATTCTTGGCTTGGACAGGATCTCACCCTGTTTGTGAACCTGCATACCCAACCAGGGGCCACAGAGCACCTGTTTCAGTAAAGTGGGCCCTGAAAGGGTGCAGCCTAGCAAGAGCTTGAAAATCCATTCAATTGCTGTTTTTGTACCTCTGACAGAGCGAGCTTGGCTCCACCCTTTGGCAGTGAGGAGAAAAGAGGCATGACACCCTCCCCAAGGGGACATGGGGCCTACTTCGAGAGGAAAGGCCCCTTGTGGAGCTGAGGCCAGGAAGGCACACAGTCGTGTCAAACACACTCCCACTGCTTGCTTCTTCAGGGGCACTCCCGCTATCAGCTAGGAATGTCTTTGCAATGATCACAAAGGGAAGGGGAGATACAGGGCCCTGCTTCTGGACCTCCGGTGCTCTGAGCAAATCTCGAGGTCTCCCGTTGTTGGTCAAGGTCAAGGTCAAGTCAAGGTCAAGTCAAGTTCAAGTTCAAGGTCAAGTTGAAGTTCAAGGTCAAGGTCAAGTTCAAGTTCAAGTGGTCAAGCAGTTCAAGTTCAAGGTCAAGTTCAAGTTCAAGGTTCAAGTTCCAAAGTCAAGTTCAAGTTCAAGTTCAAGGTCAAGTCGTCAAGTTCAAGTTCAAGTTCAAGGTCAAGCGTTCAAGTCAAGTCAAGGTCAAGTTCAAGGTCAAGTTCAAGTCAAGGTCAAGTTCAAGGTTCAAGTCAAGTTCAAGTTCAAGTTCAAGTTCAAGTTCAAGTCAAGGTCAAGGTCAAGGTCAAGGTCAAGTTCAAATTCAAGGGCAAGGCAAGGCCCAGCCCAAGGCCAAGGCAAGGGCAAGGGCAACGCCAAGGGCAAGGCCAAGGCCCAGGCCAAGGCAAAGGCCAAGGCCACCAAAGCGAAGCCCAAACCCCGTAACGCCTGACAAAAGGCAGAAGCCACTAGGCCCCTGCGCAGAGGAAGCCACTAAAGGCAGCAAGGCCACAGAGCTCCCCGACTCCCATTCCCACAGGAAGATATGAGGATAAAGGGCCTCATCCCAGCACAGCACCTGCTCCCACCACCACCCAACCCCGGCCCCCGCCCCCCGCAGCACGCCCCCTGAAACAACACTGTCTTCCCAGGAAAAGAGAACGGAGAAGCCATGCGTGTGCCAAAGGAGCAAGATGAACGAACGATGCCAGGCCCTCCGAATTTGGGCACACCTGACGCCTCGGAACCCCGGGCCTGGCCGATGGGTCCCCGCCGTTCTCGGGTGGGAGGGGGGTCAACACGTTGGCCGAGAGCCCTTGCCCAGGCCACCCGCAAATCCCCTGAGATGTGATCCGACCACAGGGACCGAGGGCAAACGTACTGCTTGAGGTGCTGGAGGAGCCGGACGAAGCCATGGTGGGAGAGCACACGGGCACTGCTGCAGACTGCTGGCCGAGTGGGTGGGGACCCAGCAGCTCAGGACTCTGGAAAGCGGGAGGCGGCTCCGCCCCCATTGACGTCAATAAGGTTTGGGTGGGTAGATGGAGGGGGCCGCCCTGGCCTCTTTCCAAGCAGAGACCCTGGACGGAGTCCCGTGGAGTGAGTGGGCTTTTCCCGGGCACGGCTGTGCCCCGGACCGCCAAGATCCCCGTTGGGTGGGCGGGCAGTTCGGGGGCTTTGGTTTGTGGCCCTCCCTCTCAGCGGGGGGTGGGATCAATCCCGGGTGGATCAATCAGGGGCCCTCAGCAGTGCCAAGGGAGCTCACCGCCCAGGAAACGCCCCTAGGTCCCTTTGAATTGGCCACCAACGCCCCCTTTCCCAGCCTGCCTTGCTCTGGGATTTCCCCGCCTTTTCACATTCCACAGGTCCCTGGGCCTCGACTGTTCCCCCCGTCTGGCTCCTCTGAGGCATTCTGGGACACCAGACGCTCTCTCCCAGCGCCTCCACCTAGATCCCTCGCTGTCCTCGCCTCTGTTTCCCCCTGCCCCCTCCCCAACTCCTCCGTGGGCTCTTGGCGTCCATTCCCTACAGCAGTCCCAGAGTGCCACCCCCGAGGGCTTTTGAGTTGCCTGGAGCCCAAGGCTCCGGACAGAGACCTGAGGGGCCAGCGTCTGGACTGGCAGCTAATGCCATTTGGGGCTTTTTCTCACGTGGAGCCTGAGGCCCGATATCCACGGGCAACCCCAGCGCGAGTGCCCCTGGAGATACCCGACCAAGGGGACAGTGTACCCCCTACTGTGGGAGAAGGAGGTTCCTGTTTTCCCTGGCACTGGTTCGACTTTCACGCCGAGGATCGATCACACCATGGTGGCAAGTGGAATAGCCCTGAGAGAAAGCCTCATGGGAAGACTCGAGGGAAAGCCACAGATCCCTTGATCCACGGGACGGGAAGCGAGACACTGCTGCTACCGCTCAGGAGGAAAGCGCACGTGCATGACCCCACTCGAGCCGAGGACTGACGCCACTTGGTGAGACTCCAGAAGTACGCCAAGATCCATGTCAGCACTGGAGAGCAATCCTCAGGTTCCGGTCCCGACTCCACACAAGGACTTAGGCCCCGGCATCGACAGGAGAGGAATCCTGAGAGGGCCCCTAGCACCTCGCATGGGGACTGGCCTTTCCTGAGGTCACCAGAGCGGGTCCCTGAGGTCTCTGTCGAAACTCGAGAGCACCTGCCGCAACTGGAGAAAATCCAGGAGGTTCTCCCCTCCAGGCGAGATGAGGCCCATTTCCGCTGAGGGTCTCGGGCTTAATCACAACTAACCTCTGGAACTTCCAAAGGGTCCTTCACACCCTTGCTGCAAGTCAAGAAGTTCTCCGACATACCCATCTCCACTCGAGAGGAAGGACGAGGGTCCCGCCCACATCCAGTGGAGCCCCGTTTCCGCCTCGTAGCTCGAGAAGAGGGATCCTTTCCCTTCGTCTTCGGGAAAGAATTCCAGGCCTTCGCGTCGCATATCAAGAGGAGGGCGCTTTCAACAGGAAAGACGAGAGGAACTCCAGGGCCTTGCCAGCATTCTAAGAGTCCCCCAGATGTCTAAGTCCATTCAGGAAGAACCTGTTTTCCCTGCACTGCCTCGACGTCACGCCGAGGATCGACTCACACCACCGTGGCACGTGGGACAGCCCTGTTGGAAAGCCTCGTGGGAAAGCCTCAATGGAAAGCGACAGATCCCCTTGATCCACACGTCAGCAAGCGTGACACTGCTGCTACAGCTCGTGAGGAAATGGCAGGTGCATGCCCCCACACGAGATGAGGAATGACTCCCCTGGCGAGACTCCAGAAGTACGGAAAGATTCATGTCAGCAATGGAGAGGCATCCTCAGGGTTGGCCCCGACTCCAAAAAGGTCTTAGGCCCCCGGCATCGACGGGAGAGGAATCCCGAGAGGCTCCAGAGCAACTCGCTTGGGGACTGGCCTTTCCTGAGGCCACCAGAGCGGTCCCTGAGTTCCCGTCTTAAGTTGAGAGCACCTGCCAACAACTCGAGAAAATCCAGGAGGTTCTCCCCTCCAGGCGAGATGAGGCCCATTTCCGCTGAGGCGTCTCGAGGATAATCACACCTAATATCTGGAACTTCCAAAGGGTCCTTCACACCCTTGCTGCAACTCAAGAAGTTTCCCGACATACCCGTCTCCACTCGAGACGAAGCACGAGAGTCCCGCCCACATCCAGAGGAGCCCCGTTTCCGCCTCATAGCTTAGAGAGGAGGGATCCTTTCCCTGCGTGGTCGGGAAAGAGTTCCCGGCGTTCCCCGTCGCATCTCAAGTGGAGGCGCTCTGCACAGGAAAGGCCAGAGAACTCCGCGTCGTGCCACGATTCCCAGAGTCCCCCCAGATGTCTCAGTCCATTCCAGGAAACCCTGTTTTCCCCCTGCACTGCCTCGACTTTCAAGCGCAGGATTGACTCACACCACGTGGCACGTGGGACAGCCTGAGGAAAGCCTCATGGAAAG
>NW_017197638.1:0-19924 GCF_001704415.2 Capra hircus
CATTTCTCAGCAGCAATGGCCCCTGAGGCCCTGCACACAGGGAGGGATCCTACCCTCCCGGGGAAGTCAAAGCAACCTCCAAACAGCTGTTCTCTCATGTTTCCTCTGCAGGAGGGAGCTAGTGAGCCCAGGTCTGTCTGGAACGTTCTTGGATCCTGCGGGGAAATCATCCTGGGAGCCCACCTGGATACCAGTCGTAGGGGCTAAAATTCGCATTTTCCTTCCTTGGAGCCCTAACGCAGAACAGCCTAGCAACTGCTTGAAAATCCATCCTGTTGCTGTTTTCTTCCCTCTGACAGAGCGAGCTTTGCTCCCCATTTTGGGATTTCAGAAGCAAGGGGTGGCCTGCAACTCCTTGCCTGGGTCCATTGGAGGTGCAAGGTGCCCTCGACCAGGTGACCCCAGCATGACACCTGGCCCCCTCAGACACACTCCCGCAGCCTGCTTCCCCATGGGCAGGACTGCTCTCACCTAGGAATGTGTTTGCAAGGCCAGGAAACTGCAGGGAGACACAAGACCCTGATTCTGGCATTGAGTCTGTTGGAACAGGCCTGCAGGTCTTCTGTCTAACAAGCCAAACACTTGCTGCAAGATACAGGCCTGAAAAACACACTCTTGGGGCTGCCTTTCCTTCCTCCAAGGAAGAGAGTTTTCTCAGACTCCTGTGGGCTGAGAGCCACACAGGGCTGAAAAGCACTTGCTGGAGATTCTTTTTCATTGGCCATGGCCCCTGAGGCCCTGTGCTCAGGGAGGGCTCCCTCCCCTCCCAGGGAAAGTCAAAGGAAGCTCCAAACGGCTGTTCAATCATGTTTCTGAGAGAGTCATTGCCAAGGCAGGTTTCTAAGAAGTTCAAGGGTCCCCAAGGAGAGAGGGGTCTAGAATTCTCAAGGAGGAAGAAAGGACAAACTGTTTTCCCCTCTACATTCCTTAGGATTATATAACAATCATGCATCCTTCTTGAGGACGGTCTCTGGAAAAAAACCTTCTGGCTAATCCTGTTATCTGAAAATGTCAATTATGGGAGTAGGTCTAGTGAGTCTTTACAACCTCCAGACATTCTTTTGTTCGTTGTCATAACTTATTGGAGAGTATATAACTCCATTACCAACACTAGCAAGGGGGTACGCTTTCTGCCCCTTGTGATGTCTCTGTCAGAAGCTTTCTCTATCTCCTTTATACTTTAATAAAACTCTATTGCACAAAAGCTCTGAGCAATCAAGCCTCGTCTTGGGCCCTGGATTGAATTCTTCTCCTCCATAAGCCAAGAATCCCAGCATCTTTTCGTGGTTCAGCAACAATATTTCATTTCCTCTGCAGGAGAGAGCTAGTGAGCTTAGGTCTGTCTGGAACATTCTTGGATCCTGTGGGGAAAATATCCTGTGCACACATCTGGATACTGGGCCTAGAGGCCAAAATTTGCATTTCTTTCCCGGGGAGCCCTAACGTGGTGTGACTTAGCAACTGCTTGAAAATCCATCCCATTGCTGTTTTCCTCCTTCTGACAGAGCTAGCTTTGTTCCCTGCTTTGGGATATCTCAACCGAAGGGCCGGTCCATAGCTACTCGCCTGGGGCCCATTGGATGTGCAAGGTGCCCTCGACTAGGTGACCCTAGCATGGCACTCAGCCCGCTCAGACACACTCCCGAGGCTTCTTTCTCATGGGAAGCACTGCTCCAACCTAGGAATGTGTCTGCAATGCTTGGAAAGTGCAGTGAGACACACAGCCCTGACTCTGCAATTGAGGCCCTCAGAGCAAGCCTGCAGCTCTGATGTCTGAGAAGCAAAACACTTGCTGCAAAGAGAGGCCTGAAAACACACTCTCTGTGGATGACTTTCCTTCCTCTAAGGAAGATAGTTTTCCCAGTCTCCTGCTTCCTGAATGTCACACAGCTGGAATGCGCTTGCTTGGAGGTCGTGATTCAGTGGCAATGACCCCTGAGGCCCTTTGCCCAGGGAGGGCTCCCACACTCACAGGCAAATCAAAGCAACTTCCAAGTGAGTCAGCTCTTCACATCAAATGGCCACAGTATTGGAGTTTCAGGTTCAGTATTAGTCCTTCCAATGTATATTCAGACCTGATTTCCTTTAGGATGGAGTGGTTGCGTCTCCTTGTAGTCTAAGCGACCTACAAGCATCTTCTCCAACACCACAGTTCAAAAGCATCCAATTTTCAGCTGTCACTTTCTTTATAGTACATCTTTCATATCCATCCATGACATATGGAAAAACCATAGCCTTGACTGGATGGATCTTTGTTGGCAAAGCAACGTCTCGGCTTTTTAATATGCTGTCTAGTTTGGTCATCACTTTTCTTCCAAGTCATAAATATGTTTTAAGTTCATGGAGGCAGCCATCACCTGCAGTGATTTCCAAGCCCCCCAAAATAGTCTGCTGCTGTTTCCAATGTTTTCCCATCTATTTGCCATGAAGTGATGAGACTGGATGCAATGATTTTAGTTTTCTGAATGCTTAGCTTTAAGCTAACTTTTTCACTCTCCTCTTTCACTTTCATCAGGAGACTCTTTAGTTCTTATACACTTTCTGCCATAAGGGTGGTGTCGTCTGCATATCTGAGATTCTTGATATTTCTCCCAGCAATCTGGATTCCAGCGTGTGCTTCCTCCAGCCCAGTGTTTCTCATGATGTACTCTGCATATAAGTTAAATAAGCAGGGTGACAATATACAGCCTTGACTTATTCCTTTTCCTATTTAGAACCAGTCTGTTGTTCCATGTCCAGTTCGAACTGTTTCTTCCTGACCTGCATACAGGTTTCTCAAGAGACAGGTCAGGTGGTCTGGTATTCCCATCTCTTTCAGAATTTTTCCCAGTTTATTGTGATCCACACAGTCAAAGGCTTTGGCATAGTCAATAAAGCAGAAATAGATGTCTTTTTTTCTGGAACTCTCTTGCTTTTTCAATGATCCAGTGGATGTTGGCAGTTTGATCTCTGGTTTCTCTGCATTTTTTTAAATCCCTCTTGAACATTTGGAAGTTCACAGTTCATGTGAACTTGGAGAATTTTGAGCATTACTTTACTAGTGTGTGAGATGAGTGCAATTGTGCAGCAGCTTGAATATTCTTTGTCATTGCCTTTCTTTGGGATTAGAATGAAAACTGACCTAATGACTAGGTGTTTTCAATTGCATATGCTGAAAGAACTGGCTGTGCAGTTTTGATGAAAAAAAATTATTTTAACCTATTTTCTCTGAAGTGCAAGGCATATCGTGGCCATCCCTGAATCATAAAGTCACCTTTTCTTTATGTAGTCATAGTTTCATGCCTAAATTATAGGCCAACTCATGCTCAAATTGACTCTGATGTCAGGGGCAGATCAACTAATAAAAAGCTTGGATTGTCCCTCTGGAGGAAAGTGAGATCTTGGTCCCACAAGAAGAATCTGAAGGGTTAAGGGAACTTGCAAGAGTGGGGAAAGCTTAGTCCATCCTACATGTACCAAAATCTTAAATAAGGCTTATTTACTTTACCGAAGTAAAAAAACAGATGATGAAAACAATTATAAATCAATGAAAGGTAAAGAAACTCATAGTCTGTTATCAAAAATTGCATTCTAAGAAAACTTTGTGCTCTTAACCTAGAGAGGAGACTAAATTCCATCTGGTACCAGCTTACCAGAAGACAAACAAACAAACAAACAAATTATCAGTAAGCTTAAAAAAAGTATATTCCATATATCTTGAAGTAGCAGTATTTCTGCAAAGGCATCAGTGTGAAACCATAGAGGACATGGTTAAAACCTGATTAAATAGAAATTGACAATGTAATCTGGTCACTGCTGCGACTTGAAATGCTTTAATATAATAACTGGAATTATAACTGACAGCATTTGACCAGGACATTTCAGATTTTCACGGATGTCAGATAATTTCTAGGATATCTATATTAGGAACTGAAGGAATCTTTGAACCTAGGAAAGAAAACAACAGTCTCAAAGGCCCTTGCTGAATCATCTATCAGCAAGGAATGTCTTTGCAAGGATCACAAAGTGAAGGGAAAACACAGCGACCTGCCTCTGCAACTTCGGTCCTCTGAGCAGATCTGGAGGTCTCCCTTTGTATAAGCTAACCTGTTCCTTCCAAATAGAGGTTTGCAACACAAAACAAGTGGCCGCCTATTCTTCCCCGAAGGAGGCTCTCTTTCCCCACATCCTGCGAACACCCTTTCCCAGCCTCCTGGAAAAGCGCTTCTTGCAGTTCCTTTCAGAAAATCCTATGGACGGAGAAGCCTGGTAGGCTGCAGTCCGTGGGGTCGCTGAGGGTCGGACACGACTGAGCGACTGCACTTTCATTTTCACTTTCATGCATTGGAGAAGGCAATGGCAACCCACTTACTGTTCTTGCCTGGAGAATCCCAGGGACGGGGGAGCCTAGTGGGCTACCGTCTATGGCGTCGCACAGAGTCGAACACGACTGAAGCAACTTAGCAGCAGCAGCAGCAGCAGTTCCTTTCTTAGGGGCAGTTATCCCTGAGATTGGGACCTGGAAAGGCAGAGCCACCTCCACACACACGTCTTTTCTGTCCCCTTTCCTCTGGAGGAGAGCTCTAGTGAGCCTAGGTCTGTCAGGAAAATTCTTGGCTTTGACGGGATCCCACCCAGTGTGTGAACCTGCATACCCGACCTAGGGGCCACAGGCACCTGTTTTGCTCGAGTGGGTCCTGGAGGGGTGCAGGATTTTTGGAGCTTAAAAATCCATCCAATTTGTCTTTTTTTTTTTACCTCGGAGAGAACGAGTTTGCTCCACCTCCACCCTTTGGCAGTGTGGAGGGAAGAGGGCACCACCCTCTCCCAAAGGGGACATAGGGCCTACCAGGAGAGAAAGGCCCCTTGAGGAGCTGAGCCCAGGTAGGCAGCCAGTGATGTCAAGCACACTCCCGCTGCTTGCTTCTTCATGGGCACTCCCACGATCTGCTAGGAATGTCTTTGCAAGGATCTCAAAGGGAAGGGGAGATACATGGCCCTGTCTCTGGAACTTCAGTCCTCTGAGCAGATCTGGAGGTCTTGAGTTGTATAAGCAAACCTGTTCCTTCCAAATAGAGGCTTGCAAACACACCCCCGGTGGTTGCCTCTTCTTCCCCGAAGAAGTCTTTCTTTCCCCACATGCTGCGAACTCCCTGTCCCAACCTCCAAGAATAGCGACTTCTTGCCATTCCTTTCTTAGAGGCAGTTATCCCTGAGCTTGGGGCCGTAGGGAGTAGCCCCACACTCACAGGGAAAGGCAAAGACTCCTCCATACATCTCCTCTATCCCCTTTGCTCTGGAGGAGAGCTCTAGTGAGCCTAGGTCTTTCAGGAAAATTCTTGGCTTGGACAGGATCTCACCCTGTTTGTGAACCTGCATACCCAACCAGGGGCCACAGAGCACCTGTTTCAGTAAAGTGGGCCCTGAAAGGGTGCAGCCTAGCAAGAGCTTGAAAATCCATTCAATTGCTGTTTTTGTACCTCTGACAGAGCGAGCTTGGCTCCACCCTTTGGCAGTGAGGAGAAAAGAGGCATGACACCCTCCCCAAGGGGACATGGGGCCTACTTCGAGAGGAAAGGCCCCTTGTGGAGCTGAGGCCAGGAAGGCACACAGTCGTGTCAAACACACTCCCACTGCTTGCTTCTTCAGGGGCACTCCCGCTATCAGCTAGGAATGTCTTTGCAATGATCACAAAGGGAAGGGGAGATACAGGGCCCTGCTTCTGGACCTCCGGTGCTCTGAGCAAATCTCGAGGTCTCCCGTTGTTGGTCAAGGTCAAGGTCAAGTTCAAGTTCAAGGTCAAGTTCAAGTTCAAGTTCAAGGTCAAGTCAAGTTCAAGTCAAGTCAAGTTCAAGTTCAAGTTCAAGCTCAAGATCAAGGTGAAGTTTAAGTTCAAGTTCAAGGTCAACTTCAAGGTCAAGGTCAAGTTCAGGAAGTCAAGTCAAGGTCAAGTTCAAGTTCAAAGAAGTTCAAGTCAAGGTCAAGTTCAAGTTCAAGGTCAAGACAAGTTCAAGTAAGTTCAAGTTCAAGTCAAGTTCAAGTTCAAGTCAAGTTCAAGGTCAAGTCAAGTCAAGTTCAAGTTCAAGTTCAAGTTCAAGTTCAATCAAGTCAAGTCAAGTCAAGTTCAAGTCAAGTTCAAGTTCAAGTTCAAGTCAAGTTCAAGTCAAGTTCAAGTTCAAGTCAAGTTCAAGTTCAAGTTCAAGGTCAAGTTCAAGGTTCAAGTCAAGTTCAAGTCAAGTTCAAGGTCAAGTTCAAGTTCAAGTTCAAGGTCAAGTCAAGTGAAGTCAAGGTCAAGGTTCAAGGTCAAGTCAAGTTCAAGGTCAAGCCAAGTTCAAGTCAAGGTCAAGTTCAAGGTCAAGTTCAAGTTCAAGGGCAGGGCAAGGCCAAGCCCAAGACCAAGGCAAGGGCAACGGCAACGCCAAGGGCAAGGCCAAGGCCCAGGCCAAGGCAAAGGCCAAGGCCACCAAAGCGACGCCCAAACCCCGTAACGCCTGACAAAAGGCAGAAGCCACTAGGCCCCTGTGCAGAGGAAGCCACTGAAGGCAGCAAGGCCACAGAGCTCCCCGACTCCCATTCCCACATGAAGATGTGAGGATAAAGGGCCTCATCCCAGCAAAGCACCCGCTCCCACCACCCCCAACCCCGGCCCCGCCCCCCGCAGCACGCCCCCTGAAACAACACTGTCTTCCCAGAAAAGAGAACGGAGAAGCCATGTGTGTGCCAAAGGAGCAAGATGAACGAACGATGCCACGCCCTCCGAATTTGGGCACACCTGACGCCTCGGAACCCGGCCTGGCCGATGGGTCCCAGCCGTTCTCGGGTGGGAGGGGGGTCAACACATTGGCCGAGAGCCCTTGCCCAGGCCACCCGCAAATCCCCTGAGATGTGATCCGACCACAGGGACCGAGGGCAAACGTACTGCTTGAGGTGCTGGAGGAGCCGGACGAAGCCATGGTGGGAGAGGCACACGGGCACGCTGCAGACTGCTGGCCGAGTGGGCGGGGACCCAGCAGCTCAGGACTCTGGAGAACGGGAGGCGTCTCCGCCACCATTGACGTCAATAGGGTTTGGGTGGGTAGATGGAGGGGGCCGCCCCTGGCCTCTTTCCAAGCAGAGACCCTGGACGGAGTCCCGTGGAGCGAGTGGGCTTTTCCCGGGCACGGCTGTGCCCTGGACCGCCAAGATCCCCGTTGGGGTGGGCGGGCAGTTCGGGGCTTTGGTTTGTGGCCCTCCCTCGCAGCGGGGGGTGGGTTCAACCCCGAGTGGATCAATCAGGGGCCCTCAGCAGTGCCAAGGGAACTCACCGCCCAGGAAACGCCCCTAGGTCCCTTTGAATTGGCCACCAACGCCCCCTTTCCCAGCCTGCCTTGCTCTGAGATTTCCCGCCTTTTCACATTCCACAGGTCCCTGGTCCTCGACTGTCCCCCGCTGGCTCCTCCGAGGCATTCCAGGACACCAGACGCTCTCTCCAGCGCCTCCACCTAGATCCCTCGCTGTCCTCGCCTCCGTTTCCCCCATGCCCCCTCCCCAACTCCTCCGTGGGCTCTTGGCATCCTTTCCCTACAGCAGTCCCAGAGTGCCACCCCCGAGGGCTTTGAGTTGCCTGGAGCCCAAGGCTCCGGCCAGAGACCTGAGGGGCCAGCGTCTGGACTGGCAGCTAATGCCATTTGGGGCTTTTCTCACGTGGAGCCTGAGGCCCGCACCTCCGCGGGCAACCCCCCAGCGCGAGTGCCCTGGAGATACCCGCCCAAGGGGACAGTGTATCCCCTACTGTGGGGAAGGAGGTTCCTGTTTTTCCTGCACTGGTTCGACTTTCATCGCCGAGGATCGACTCACACCATGGTGGCAAGTGGAATAGCCTTGTGGGAAAGCCTCATGGGAAAGACTCCAGGGAAAGCCACAGATTCCTTGATCCACGAGAAGGGAAGCGTGACACTGCTGCTACCACTCGGGAGGAAAGCGCAGGTGCATGACCACACTCGAGCCGAGGACTGACGCAAGCTTGGGAGACTCCAGAAGTACGCCAAGATCCATGTCAGCACTGGAGAGGAATCCTCAGGTTCCGGTCCCGACTCCACACAAGGTCTTAGGCCCCGGCATCGACCGGAGAGGAATCCTGAGAGGCCCCCTAGCACCTCGCATGGGGACTGGCCTTTCCTGAGGTCACCAGAGCGGGTCCCTGAGGTCTCCGTCGTAACTCGAGAGCACCTGCCGCAACTCGAGAAAATCCAGGAGGTTCTCCCCTCCAGGCGAGATGAGGCCCATTTCCGCTGAGGCGTCTCGAGGCTAATCACACCTAACCTCTGGAACTTCCAAAGGGTCCTTCACACCCTTGCTGCAAGTCAAGAAGTTCTCCGACATACCCATATCCACTCGAGAGGAAGGACGAGGTTCCCGCCCATATCCAGCGGAGCCCCGTTTCCGCCTCATAGCTCGAGAAGAGGGATCCTTTCCCTTCGTCGTCGGGAAAGAATTCCCGGCCTTCCCGTCGCATCTCAAGAGGAGGCGCTCTCCACAGGAAAGACGAGAGGAACTCCAGGGCCTTGCCAGCATTCCAAGAGTCCCCCAGATGTCTAAGTCCATTCCAGAAGAAACTGTTTTCCCTGCACTGCCTCGACGTTCACGCCGAGGATCGACTCACACCACCGTGGCACGTGGGACAGCCCTGTTGGAAAGCCTCGTGGGAAAGCCTCAATGGAAAGCGACAGATCCCTTGATCCACACGTCGGCAAGCGTGACACTGCTGCTGCAGGTCGTGAGGAAATGGCAGGTGCATGCCCCCACACGAGATGAGGACTGACTCCCCTGGTGAGACTCCAGAAGTACGGAAAGATTCATGTCAGCACTGGAGAGGCATCCTCAGGGTCTGGCCCCGACTCCACACAAGGTCTTAGGCACCGGCATCGATGGGAGAGGAATCCCTAAAGGCCCCCTTGTAACTCGCATGGGGACTGGCCTTTCCTGAGGCCACCAGAGCGGGTCCCTGAGGACCCGTCGTAACTCGAGAGCACCTGCCGCAACTGGGTAAAATCCAGGAGGTTCTCCCCTCCAGGCGGGATGAGGCCCATTTCCTCTGAGGTGTCTGGAGGCTCATCACACCTAACCTCTGGAAATTAAAAAGGGTCCTTGCTGCAACTCAAGAAGTTCCCCGACATACCCGTCTCCACACGAGAGGAAGCACGAGGGTCCCGCCCACATTCAGAGGAACCCCGTTTCCGAGATGAAGGATCCTATCCTGCTTAGTCAGGAAAGATTTTTCGGCGTTCCCATGGCATCTCAAGAGCAAGGGTTCTCAAAAGGAAAGGCAAGAGGAACTCCAGGGTCGTGCCACCATTTCAAGAGTCCCCCAGATGTCTCAGTCCATTTCAGAGGAACCCGTTTTCCCAGCACTGCCTCGACTTTCACGCCGAGGATCCACTCACACCATGGTGGCATGTGCGACAGCCCTGTGAGAAAGCCTCGAGGGAAAGCCACAGATCCCTTGATCCCCGCGACGGGAAGCCTGACACATCTGCTACACTGTCCCTGAGGTCACGGTCGTATGTGGAGAGTACCTGCCGCAACTCGAGAAAATCCAGGAGGTTCTCTGCTCCAGTCGAGATGAGGCCCATTTTCTCTGCGGCGTCTCGAGAGTAATCACAACTAAACTCTGGAACTTCCAAAGTGTCCTAAACACCCTTGCTAAAACTCAAGAAGTTCCCCGACATACCCGTCTCCACTCCAGAGGAATCACGAGGGTCCGGCAACCGCCAGAGGAGCTCCGTTTCCTCCTCCAAGCTCGAGATGAGGGATCCTTCCCTGCTTCCTCGGGAAAGAATTCCCGACATTTCGACGCATCTCAAGAGGAGGCGCGCTGCACAGGAAAGGCGAGAGGAACTCATGGGTCGTGCCACCATTCCAAGAGTCCCCCAGATGTCTCAGTCCATTCCAGAGGATCCTGTTTTCCCTGCACTGCTTCGACTTTCACGCTGAGGATCGACTCACACCTGGTGGCACGTGTGACAACCCTGTGGGAAAGCCTCGTGGGAAAGCCTCGAGGGAAAGCCACAGATCCCTTAATCCACGCGACGGGAAGCGTGACACTGCTGCTACAGCACGGGAGGAAAGCGCACGTGCATGCCCCTACTCGAGACGAGAACTGACTCCCCTGGGGAGACTCCAGAAATACCCCAAGATGCATGTCAGCCCTGGAGAGGAATCCTCAGGTTCCGGCCCCGACTCCACACAAGGTCTTAGGCCCTGGCATCGACGGGAGAGGAATAGCGACAGGACCTCTAGCAACTCACATGGGGACTGGCCTTTCCTGAGGTAACCAGAGCGGGTCCATGAGGTCCCCGTCGTAGGTCGAGAGCACCTGCCGCAACTCGGTAAAATCCAGGAGGTTCTCCCCTGCAGGTGAGATGAGGCCCGTTTCCACTGATGTGTCTCGAGGCTAATCACACGTGAACTCTGGAACTTCTAAAGAGTCTTTCACAGTCATGCTGCAACTCAAGAAGTTCCCCGACATACCCGTCTCCACTCAAGAGGAAGCACGAGGGTCCCGGCCACATCCAGAGGAGCTCCGTTTCCGGCTCGTAGCTCGAGATGAGGGATCCTTTCCCTACTTGGTCGGGAAAGAATTCCCGGCATTCTCATCGCATCTCAAGAGGAGGCGCTCTCCAAAGGAAAGGGGAGAGGAACTGCAGGGTCGTGCCACCATTCCCAGAGTCCCCCGGATGTCTCATTCCATTCCAGGGAAACCTGTTTTCCCTGCACTGCCTCGACTTTCAAGCCGAGGATCGACTCACACCACGGTGGCACGTGGCACAGCCCTGTGGGAAGGCCATCGTGGGAAAGCCTCGTGGGAAAGCCTCGAGGGAAAGACACAGATCCCTTGATCCACGCGAAGGGAAGCGTGACACTGCTGCTTCAGCTCGGGAGGAAATCGCACGTGCATGCCCCCACTCGAGACGAGGACTGCCTCCACTAGGGAGACTCCATTAGTACCCCAAGATCCATGTCAGCACTGGAGAGGAATCCTCAGGTTCCAGCACTGACTCCACACAAGGTCTTAGGCCCGGGCATCGACGGGAGAGGAATCCCGAGAGGCCCCCGAGCAACACGCATGGGGACTGGCCTTTCCTGAGGCCACAAGAGCGGGTCCCTGAGGTCCCCGTCGTAAGTCGAGAGCACCTGCCGCAACTCGAGAAAATCCAGAAGGTTCTCCCCTCCAGGCGAGATGAGGCCCATTTCCGCTGAGACGTCTCGAGGCTAATCACACCTAACCTCTGAAACTTCCAAAGGGTCCTTCACGTCCTTGCTGCAACTCAAGAAGTTCCCTGACATACCTGTCTCCACTCGAGAGGAAGCACGAGAGGCCTGCCCACATCCAGAGGAGCCCCGTTTCCGTCTCCCAGCTCGAGAGGAGGGATCCTTTCCCTGCGTTGTCGGGAAAGAATTCCCGGCGTTCCCATAGCGTCTCAAGAGGAGTCGCTCTCCACAGGAAAGGCGAGAGGAACTCCAGGGTGGTGCCACCATTCCCAGAGTCCCCCACATGTCTCAGTCCATTTCACGGAAACCTGTTTTACCCTGCATTGCCTTGGCTCTCAAGCCGAGTATCCATTCAAACAACGGTGGCATGTGGGACAGCCCTTTGGGAAAGCCTCGTGGGAAAGCCTCGTGGGAAAGACTCGAGGGAAAGCCACAGATCCCTTACTCCACAAGAAGAGAAGCGAGATACTGCAGCTACAGCTCGGGAGGTAAGCGCATGTGCATGCGCCCACTCCAGACGAGGACTGACTCCCCTGGGGAGACTCCAGAAGTACCCAAGATCCATGTCAGCACAGGAGAGGAATCCTCAGGTTCCTGCACCGACTCCACACAAGGCCTTAGGCCCCGGCATCGATGGGAGTGAAATCCCGAGAGGCCCCGAGCCACTCGCATGGGGACTGGCCTTTCCTGAGGCCACCAGAGCGAGTCCCTGAGGTCCCCGTCATAAGTCGAGAGAACCTGCCACAACTCGAGAAAATCCAGGAGGTTCTTCCCCTCCAGACGAGATGAGCCCCATTTCCGCAGAGGCGACTCGAGGCTAATCACACCTAACCTCTGGACCTTCCAAAGGGCCCTTCACACCCTTGCTGCAACTCAAGAAGTTCTCCTGACATACCCGTCTCCACTCGAGAGGAAGCACGAGAGTCCCGCCCACATCCAGAGGAGCCCCTGTTTCTGCCTCCTAGCTCGACAGGAGGGATCCTTTCCTGCGTGTTCTGAAAAGAATTCTCCGGCGTTCCCGTCACATATCAAGAGGGGCGCTCTCCACAGGAAAGGCGAGAGGAACTCCAGGGTCGTGTCACCATTCGCAGAGTCCCCCAGATGTCTCAGTCCATTCCAGGGAAGCCTGTTTCCCCTGGCACTGCCTCGACTTTCAACCGAGGATCGACTGACACCACGGTGGCACGTGGGACATCACTGGGGGAAAGCCTCGTTGGAAAGCCTGGTGGGAAAGCGTCGTGGGAAAGCTCATGGAAAGCCTCGAGGGAAAGCCACAGATCCCTATGATCCACGGGAAGGGAAGCGTGACACTGCTGCTACAGCTCGGGAGGAAAGGCGCACGTGCATACCCCGACTGGAGACGAGGACTGCACTCCCCTGGGGAGACTTCAGAAGTACCCCAAGATCCGATGTCAGCACTGCAGAGGAATCCTCAGTTTCCGACACCGACTCCACACAAGGTCTTAGGCCCTGGCATCGATGGGAGAGGAATCCCGAGCGGCCCCGAGCAACTCGCATGGGACTGGCCTTTCCTGAGGCCACCAGAGCGGGTCCCTGAGGTCCCCTGTTGTAAGTCGAGAGCACCTGCCGCAACTCGAGAAAATCCAGGAGGTTCTACCCTCCAGGACGAGATGAGGCCCATTTCCGCTGAGGCGTCTCCGAGGCTAATCACACCTAATCTCTGGAACTTCCAAAGGGTCCTTCACACCCTTGCTGCAACTCAAGAATTCTCCCATGACATACCCGTCTCCACTCGAGAGGAAGCACAAGAGCTCCCGCCCACATCCAGAGGAGCCCCGTGTCCGCCTCCGTAGCTCGAGAGGAGGGATCCTTTCCCTGTGTCGTTCGGTAATGAATTCCCGGCAGTTCCCGTCGCATCTCAAGATGGAGGCGCTCTCCACAGGAAAGGCGAGAGGAACTCCAAGTGTCGTGCCACCCATTCGCCAGAGTCCCCCAGATGTCTCAGTCCATTCCAGGAAACCTGTTTTCCCTGCACTGCCTTGACTTTCTAGCCGAGGATCGACTCACACCACGGTGGCACTTGGGACAGCCCTGTGGGAAAGCCTCGTGGGAAAGCCCTCGTGGGAAAGCCTCGTGGGAAAGCCTCTAGGGAAAGCCACAGATCCCTTGATCCACGCGAAGGGAAGCGTGACACTGCTGCTACAGCTCTGGGAGGAAATGCGCACGTGCATGCCCCACATCGAGACTACGACTGACTCCCCTGGGGAGACTGCCAGAAGTACCCCAAGATCCATGTCAGCACTGACAAAGGAATCCTCAGGTTCTCGGCACCGACTCCACACAAGGTCTTAGCCCTGGCATCGACGGGAGAGGAACCCCGAGAGGCCCTGAGTAACTCGCATGTGGGACTGGCCTTTACCTGAGGCCACCAGAGCGGGTCTCTGAGGTCCCCATCGTAAGTCGAGAGCACCTGACGCAACTCGAGAAAATCCAGGAGGTTCTCCCCTCCAGGCGAGATGAGGCCCATTTCCCTGAGGCGTCTTCGAGGCTAATCACACCTAACCTCTGGAACTTCCAAAGGGTCCTTCACACCCTTGCTGCAACTCAAGAAGTTCCTCCGACATACCCGTCTGCACTCGAGAAGAAGCACGAGAGTCCCACCCACATACCAGAGGAGCCCCATTTCTGTCCTCTATAGCTCTAGAGGTGGGATCCTTTCCCTGCGTTGTCTGGAAAGAATTCACCGAGTTCCCGTCGCAATCTCAAGAGGAGGCGCTCTCCACATGGAAAGGCGAGAGGAACTCCAGGTTCGTGCCACCGATTCCCAGACTCCTCCAGATGTCTCAGTCCATTCCATGGAAACCTGTTTCTCCCTGCACTGCCTCGACTTTCAAGCCTGAGGATCGACTCACACCACGGTGGCACTGTGGGACAGCCCTGGTGGGAAAGCCTCGTGGGAAAAGATCCTGGGAAAAGCCTCGAGGGAAAGCCACAGATCCCATGATCCACGGCGAAGGGAAGCGTGACACTGCTGCTACAGCTCGGGAGGAAAGCCGCACGTGCATGCCCCCACTCGAGACCGAGGACTGACTCCCTGGGGAGACTCCAGAAGTACCCCAAGATCCATGTCAGCACTGGAAGAGGAATCCTCAGTTACCGGCACCGACTCCACACAAGGTCTTGAGGCCCTGACATCGACGGGAGACGAATCCCGAGAGGCCCCCGAGCAACTCGCATGGGGACTGCCCTTTCCTGAGGCCACCCAGAGCGGGTCCCTAGAGGTCCCCGTCGTAAGTCGAGAGCACCAGCCGCAACTCGAGAAAATCCAGGAGGTTCTCCGTTCCAAGGCGAGATGAGGCCCATTTCCGCTGAGGCGACTAGAGGCTATTCACACCTAAACTCTGGAACTTCCAAAGGAACCTTCACACCCTTGCTGAAACTCAAGAAGTTCCCGCGACATACCCGTCTCCACTCAAGAGGAAGCACGAGAGTCCCGCCCACATCCAGAGGAGCCCCGTTTCCGGCCTCCTAGCTCGAGAGGAGGGATCCTTTACCCTGCGTGGTCGGGAAAGAATTCCCGGCGTTCCCGTCGCATCTCAAGAGGAGGCGCTCTCCACAGGAAAGGCGAGAGGAACTCCAGGCCGTGCCACCATTCCCAGAGTCCCCCAGATGTCTCAGTCCATTCCAGGGAAACCAGTTTTCCCTGCACTGCCTCGACTTTCAAGCCGAGGATCGACTCACAACACGGTGGCACGTGGGTACAGCCCTGTGGGAAAGCCTCAGGGGGAAAGCCTTTTGGGAAAGCCTCGAGGGAATGCCCACAGACCCCTTGTTCCACCGCGAAGGGAAGCGTGACACTGCTGCTACAGCTCGGGGAGGAAAGCGCATGTTACATGCCCCCACTCGAGACGAGGACTGGACTCCCCTGGGGAGACTCCAGACGTACCCCAAGATCCATGTCAGCACTGGAGAGGAATCCTCAGGTTCCGGCACCTGCTGGGAGCCAGTGTGAGGAATCCCGCCCGTACAAGGTCATGAGGAAGGAAGATGACATACACAAGGCGTGCTCAGACTTCAGGGACCCCTCTGCAAATTCCTAAGCACGTACCCCAACAAAAATCTGCCGGCTTTTGTGCTCTGCTTTTCCACTCTTCTGACATTTTCTGGAAAAAGTCAATTCAGGGCTTTAGTCTTCTGCATTTGAAAGAGTGTTTCAATCCAAAAACCCCTCCGATGGCTTTCTAGCCTGCCTGCACGACTCGTGCAGCTGCGCATGTGATTGTTTGAGGCCTCCTGACCGCAGGAGGCACAGAAAGCTTAAAACATCCTAGGAATGTAGGAGCTTCCGAGGAGTCAAAATCTTTAGAATAGGACTGATTAAATGGTTTCATTTTTTGGGTCAATGCTTGCTGCCAAATTTTCATATCCTTTATTTTTAGATATAGTTGGTATATAGAAAAACAAGTAGTAGACCTGGTATTAGCAACATTAGATCTTTGAGTTAAGTACCTTCTTTGTTATATCCCACTGCACCTTTGTTCTATAGAGATGTAACTTTAATGCTTTAAGGAGATGCAGATTAAAAAAAAAAAAACACTTCAGGGGAAACAAAATTAACATTCATTAAGGAAGAGAGCCAAAAAGTGTTAACAAGCCTCTTGGCCAAAAGATAATGTAAATCACCTGAGACCTTTTGTATACAAAATGATATACGGAAAGAATCTGGGTTGCGAACGCTACATAATTTTGTGTTACCCAATGATCTCCGTGTTTTATCAAAAGTATAAAAGGCCTTCTGAACAATAAAGGATGGGGGCCAGTTTCTCGAACTAGTCTCTCGGCCTGGTTTCTTGGGACTCTGGCTCCCCCCATGTCTCTCTCTCTCTCTTCTTCTCTCCCCTTCCCTCTCTCTGCTCTTTACTTTAACTTCAGGCTGAATCTCCATCTGGGGCGCGGAGGCTCGCCAGGTCTACTTACTTGCCCCGGCTGTTAAGACCCGCACGAAAGGGAGCTTAAGGCGAGGCACCCTTAGATATTCAAGCGTGCGCCGGTGGCCCAACGTAGATGGTGCAAATTCCTTGTCTGGAATTTTATTGGCCTTCCGCGTAAACCAAGCTATTCAGCCCTCTTCCTCCACTTAATCTTCTTACTACACTATAGTTTCTTAATCTAATCTTACGTTAATAAACAAACAAGTCTTTCCACGCCAACGCCGTCCACCCTTCGAATTCCCTGGATCCACCGGGGCTGGACCCCAGCAAGTGGTGCCCGGAACAGGCTATTCAAAGGTAGGTTCCTCGGAGCAAAAGCTCCCCCCGGAGCACTCTCTGTTGCTCCCCCCGGAGCACTCTCTGTTGCTCCCCCCGGAGTGACTTAATCACTCCCCCCGGAGTACTTTCGGGTACTCCCCCAGTGTTGAGTGTTCGGGACGGCTAGGACCCCACTCAGGGTGCCACGGACCCCCCTGTAGGATAGACAGGGTGAGGACGAGTGGGAAGTGTTCAAGGGTTTAAGAGAAACCTGGTGCTCTAGAGGTTGAAAAGAAACCTGCTATCTTAGGGTTTAAAACAAAACCCCCCTTGGCTAAGGTAAAACCTTTTTGTCAAGGCAGACTTTTCTATAACTCTTAATTTTCTGACACGGGTAACAATGACTCAAAACAATGACACCTCTTTATACAAGTAATTTTGTAACTGTTAAACAAAAAAGACAAATTAAAGATTAAAAGGCTCGTGTTACGAGACCAATGTCCTTGGTTTCCAGAAAAGAGATTTAGATACTTGGATAAAGGTAATAAAACAGCTAAAAACTAATTATACTTTGCATGGGCCTGTAAAAGCTTTTGCTCTGTAAAATATTATTACAAATGTTCTGGACCCCCGTCATGAGGCTGTTAGTTAGATAGCCTATGGGAGAGACTATAGCAGTGGATCGTAGTGGGTCTCCACCTATTACGCAGATCATATTTTCTGCCATTGGCAAACAAAAGGAGAGAGACTGTACTCTTCCTCCCGAGGAAGGAGGGTGCTTATAGGACGCAGCGGCCGAGCGCCCTGGAGAGCCCCCTCCCCCTCTACACAAACCAAACCTTTAAAAGAGTTGTCTTATTTAAGGCGACCACTGCAACCTCTGCTTGCGCCTCCCCAGGGCTTAAGAACTCCCCACTTTATATCCAAAGCCTCCCAGAACATTGCTTAAGTTTGAAAACGATAGTGACAATATTTTTGAGCAAAAGAGCTTTTAAAACAGAGCTTGCTCCTTGCATAAAATCCCCTCAGGAGGGGCCTCACCCAACAAAAAAAAGAAAAAGGAAGAAAAACAGGAAAAAAAAGAAAAATATTCGTAATAAAAAGGACTTTACAAATGCAAAATGTTTCTCTTGAGGCCAAATAGAACATTTTTTGCCAAAATGTCTTGCTAAACAGAGATAACAAGCCGTACCAAACAACCCCAGGTAGCTCAGGCCTGGACCTCAGTTCCACCACCTTAATAATAATAGCTCCTGACTCAGATTCCAGTGGCTAGTCCCCTTCCTGAGGACATTGTAAGACTTGTGCTGGGGCATAGCTTGCTTTCTTTTCAAAAAATTTCGGTAGTTCTTGTGTAGTAATTCTGATTATACTAAAAAATTGAAGTTTTGATATCGCCACCTGCTAAAACTGTGTAATTAAAATTAAAAAATAGCACAGCTTTTGCTTTTACCTTATTACCAGACAGAAAAAACCAGACAAAAAAAGCCCCAGAGGATCTAGATCTAGCTTTTTGGGTGCAAAAAATTGCAGCTTCTTGGCCTTTAAAAGATTTTTTAAAGATATAAAATGTCATGGCTGTTAGACAATAGACAAGACGTTTCTTAGATTGCTGAGAGACTAGCGCAGCTCCTGGCCAACATATACTACTGAAAAGGAGTTGGTGGGATTAGAAAAGGTGGTATGCAGGATAAAAATGCTATAGAGTAAGAGGTGAGAGAGAGTTTAAAACCTTGGTGAATAGTGAGCTCCCCGTTGCTGGAAGTATTCAAGCAAAGATTAAATGGCTACTTGTCATCTAAAAGGCTATAGACCAGATTTGGGTTATAAAAAGATCATTAAAAAAGCTTTTCTTGCTTCTTATATTTGGGTCTGCCAAAAAGTTTTAAAACTGATAATGTCCTTTTAAAGCTGCTGAGAGATTGTTTACTAACTTTAAATGATTTCCAAAAATTATTAGTTGATATTAATTGGATATGCCCACATTTAAAACTGACTTTTGTAGATTTAAAAGCCTTTTGTTTGATTGCTGAAAAAAACAATCCTAATCCCAGTTCTAAGAAAAAGTTGACTAGTGTGACACAGTTGGCTTTCGTTAAAGTGAATGAGGCTTTAAATGATCAGTTAATTAAGATTAATATTGCCAAAAAAGGAGATTAAATTATTCTTGCCACAAAATGTATACCTACAGGATGCTTGTGACAAGAAGGCCCATTGGTTCCATCTAATGACCCCCCAAAAAATAGTTTTATCTTATCCCAACTTGGTGGAACAATGGCCTCTGCCTAAGAAAAAATTACTGCCATATTAATTTAAAAGATTAATTCAAGCATACTGATTTATTAAATTGTTTAGTAAAGAGCCATCAAAAAATTGTAATTCCATATAACAAAAAACAACTTGATGCTTTTTCAAATGTTTGATGATTGGCAGATTGCTATAGGAAATTCTTGTGATCAGATCTTGCATCATTTACCCTCACGTGCTTTGTTAATTCAAAAATTAAAAAAGGAGAAATTAAGTATAGTTTTCCCCCATCAGATTTTTACAACATGTTCTCTTTGTAATAAGTTAAATGCTGATTCGTTTGGAACAGTAAAATAAAAAGCCATTGGTAAAGCAAAAAGATCTCCAGATAACAAAAAGATCCCGACCCAGAATTTGCTGCGGGTCGAGGAAGTGTTTATATTTTTTCCACAGGGTGCAGATTCGTCAATTTGGATCCCGGACAGACTGATTCGCCACAAAAGAAAAAGGGAACTTCTCTGCCGCCACCGGCGCGGGAAACAGCCGTGCACCAAAAGCTGCGGCCGGGGCCCAGCCTGACTGACGGAACCCAGTGCACCGCACTCGCAGCCCGTTACAGCGCCAGTGTCAGAGGGCGGGGTGAAGGCCGCTGCTCCCACCGGCAGAAGAGGCAAAAGAAACATCAAGATCCCGGCGGGACTAACAGCTGCTGCAGCGCAAACTCCAACCAGAAAATGACTCTATTTACTCTATTTTGGCTTGTCTATCCTCTCCTTATGTTCTTCTTTTCACCAATGATTCCAGAAAACTTAACGTACCTAATGTAGCGACTTGTCAACCATGGATGTTTTCATCTTGTTTAACTCCTCAAAGTAATGTCTGCTCTTTTGTGGTTTTAAAGATGTCCTGTAACTGTAACAACTTATTGATATGATAATTATGTTCTTGCTGTGTTACAATAACTGTTATTGTTACTATGGCAGCGGTCATTGACTCAACAAGTGTAAATGCCCAATATGTTAAAAAATCAAGTTTTAGGTGTTTTGGAACAGCTCAGATATTAGTTTAGACTTAGGGAAACTGCATAACCAGATTCAGACCTTGGAACACTCCCGATT
This sequence comes from Capra hircus, assembly GCF_001704415.2. NCBI lineage: Eukaryota > Metazoa > Chordata > Mammalia > Artiodactyla > Bovidae > Capra > Capra hircus. The sequence continues at coordinate 19,805 of NW_017197638.1, forward strand.
AGATTTTACCACCTCAGGAGAAGCCAATGACTTTTTCCACACTTTCTCTAACTTCATTTCTGGAAAGACTAGTCTACTCTTTATAATCTTGCTCCTCGTAATCATTCTTCCCTGTATTGT